>NC_056728.1:685894759-685952259 GCF_019279795.1 Protopterus annectens | reverse complement strand
TCCTAGCGGTAGCGCACATCACACTGTACCCCACCCCCTTTTCTTTTCCCTTCTCTATTTCAGTGTAAGCACGATTAGCTGTGTAATTCTTCTCCCATTTAAGGCACGCTTTGTCCCCGGCTATTCACCACACTGATTGTTGGTTACCGTAACTAGTAGTACCTCAGCTACAACCATGCCAGTGCCACCTACAGTGGAGGAATGACATCAGCATTTCTAGAATCCATTTCCCACACAAATGCACTTGTCACCTATTTTAGACTTCTTCACTGCCTATTCAAACTGCATTACATGACACAGCATACGTAGCTGTGATTATGACCTTCAAATCAATTATTTTCACCTGATTTGTTTGTCTTTTTACAATTATGTATCCCAGCATGCATATGTCCACTACGTTCTTCCTAGCAAATCACATAAGTTTCCATTTTTTTTTTTTGCATTAACAAGAATGCACAGATTTTTTTACTTTATGTTGGGGAACCACCATGTTGAAAAACAATGCATTTGCTTAGATTAGATGGCTATTCACTGAAGACTTCTTACTGCCCTTCTTATGAATGAAGACCTTCATATACTACTCAAACCATCTCTCTCACTCTCTCTTTCTCTTTTTGACCCCAAGCCATGCGTACTGGCTCTGTACTTGTACAATATCACTTAATCTGTATCTTCCTCCTGTACTGTGAATAATCTCCTTTAGCCTCTTGACTGACCACTCAAGTCAAGGTCTGTGTGGGGCCTACAATTTTGAGTCAATCTTGTCTGGTTTTAGAGGTAAGTACCTAACCAGTACTTTAATTTTATACAGCCTGTATCACCACATAGTGACAAGCTATGATGTTAATGGTCACCATTGTAACCTCCAGTGCTATAGAGGAACAGAAAAAACAGGAGCAAATAGACACAGTGTGAAACACATATGTGATAGTCCACTCAGGACTTGTGGTCAGCTGTACCTTACACTCCCGTGAATGTCCTATTACACACATAATACGACACAGCTGTTGTGTAAGTAAATACAACCTTAACAAATAATACCTGAAACAAAAATACTTTCCAAGAAAGTGGAAGAAAATAAGGACCTAATATTAGAGAAAATACAAACTAAAAAAAAAAACAGTAAGCATATTTGAGTCATAGCTTACTTTACAAAGAGATGAAAGCACTGTTTTTTAATGTTTCTGATTATTTTCAGTCATCTTAAACCCTTACTTTCTTGGAAAATATTGTTTTATCTTTACATTTGTCTATACTTTCAGTGGGAAGTGTATACAGCATATGTTTCAACCTCTTAACACAAAAATTCTAAGCAAGGCCAAAAAATAATGCGGGTGACAAAAACAGGGACATATTTTTTTTTAAATATTGCTTTTACAAACATAGAAAGTTACAAAAATAACAGGGTTTGCATTAGCATGCATTTTCTGAAAGATATGCAGTCTGAAACTCAAATGACTGTCATTGTTTAATGGCTTCAGTTCTCAGTGATTTGACAGAAAACACACATTTTTAACACATTTATTGAATTATTAGTTAATACACAGGCAAACATACATTTATATAAAAAACAAAAAACATGTTAACATGTTCACAGTAGCAAACATTATACATCACATATATATTTTATATACAATTATCAGCAATCCAACATTACATATATTAATCAATTCCTGCCTTCCCTTAAACCTCACTCCTCCTCCTCCAAAACATTATTCTGCATGCATTGTTCACAAACTTTTCATTTTTTTCTAAATTTTTTTACTCCAAACCTTTTCTAAATATCCCACTTTCACTTCTTTTATCTCTGTTAGAGTATTCACTACTTCAAACAGAGTTGGTTTAGACTTTAATTTCCATTTTCTATTAATTGCTTTTTGGTGGCCACCAAAATTAAACTTAGCAAGGCCTTACTATGTCAATGCATTTCAGATTTTGTATCCTAGCTCAAAATTCATTTCCTTAGTTACACCAACTTGCTCACCCAATATTTCTGACAGAGTAGTCTGTAGAAGATTTTAAAGTTTGCCAACTCATAACAAGCCCAGAACATATGTTCTCATTTACCTCTTTCTTCCCCATCACACCTCCAACATTTGTTATCTACCTGAGGAAAAATTCTTTGGAGTCTACTTGGAGTATAAAAATACCTATGCAAACACTTCCAAGCAAAAATAAATCTAGACTTTGTTGCATATTTGGGAGCCATACATATGTCCTTTCATTTTTTTCTTGTGAATTACTTATCGAGTCTCTCTTCCCAATCTTTTCTAACCTCCTCTGATTGGTTGATTCCTGTAGTTATCAAGCAATATTTTATATGCCCTACTAATTATCTCTTTTTAACAGCAGTTTCTGTTCTAGAAAACACACGCATTTTACGAAGAACAGACCAAAATATAGACATTCTTGATCCATCTTTTTTCTTAAATAATAATTATTCTACAAAAATCTGCATTCTATGCTTAAATAGTCCTTCTGATGACTATTTCACAACCTCTTTTTTCTGTATTAACACATATATCTTAATATGCAGCTGTATAACACCAGTGATAATAAAGTCTCTTTTTAAAGGAAGATTGTTCTCATCTCAGAGTACAATTTCTTCCTCACAAAATAATCCATGCAGTACTGTGCACTAATAAAACATAACTGATTTTCTGTAGGTACGGCACCTCTGTAACATTCAGCATCTTTAGTGCATAGTATATTAGGTTTACATGAAATATTTTAACTATGCAAATGCCTTTATTCCCAAACATAACAAAATAAGAGCATACCTCATGTTACAATTTGAACAGTTAGAATACTGTTTAGTGGCAAAACTCTACAACCGCTCCTCCTCCCTGGTAAAACAGACACATGATACTCCTTGGAGTACAATCAGATGTATCAACAATAACACAACACTTAATCAAAAGGAGAGGTGAAAGGAAAGAAAGAAATAGAGAGAGAGAAGACAAACCCTATGTTACTATGCACGTAGAGTAACAAGGGCTCTGAATGCCTCCAGTCCCTAAACCCTAAACGTATCACACCAGTATGCGGATGTGGGCATCACAAAAGAGAAGGACAAAACATTCTATGGAGTATGCGAGGGGTATAAAGTCAGCTGGCATTGTTTCTCTATCCCAACCCCCATCTTCCTCCACCCTCCTGACAATCTGGTGAAATGTCCCCATTTAGCTAAACCAACACTTGTGGTCACACTTTGATAAGTGATCAAAAACTATGCTTGATGGTTCTAGTACTAATAATCTGATCAGGATCTCCGCTCCAGGTTTATGAACTCTGACCTTTCCAGTTTGTTCATATGTGACTCTATCTCAAACATTCTTAATTTTGTGTGCAGTTTCATTTTACATTGTTTAGAATTCTGTCTCATACTGGTTCCGCAATTTCAGACTTTTGACCCCAAAGGCCCAGTCAGTAAGATATTTGAAGCTCTGCAATGTTTTTCCTTCAAAAAATGTTTCCTGGATCAAGCAGCAGAGAACTGATGCACAGTCATAATCCAAATGTACTAGATCAGTTACAGATGAGTGTGCAACTCAGGAATGAAAGACAAGGAACCCATCACCTCTGGGCAACAGGGTAATTGATTTGGAATGGAATTTCTGCAACTAAAAAAAATGTGTAGTTTTTTTAAAGCATTTTATAGTCTTACTATTTTCACCTAGTACAAGAAATAACCCAAAATATATTTACTACATAGCAAAGAACACAAAGTACATTCAATATTCTGTTCAGAGTATCTCAGATGACTTGGAGTAGTACTGTACGAGCAGAGTGAAGAGACTGAAAGAAAGTGACAGTTGATAAAATGCTGTCTTGTGGAGAAACAGTACACTTTCTGGAAAAAAATAATGGTTAGCTCCAATATACAATCATTGGTATGGTATCCTCCATGAGTTTATTTTAGTGCAGAACAAATGATAAAAGGTAAATCAGTGAGAGTGATACAGTGACATTAGTACTTCAAGGGAGATTGCAATAGGACTGAAACATGTTTTATTTTATTTTGACTGAAACATGTTTTATTTTTGATCACAGTGGCCTTTTAAGTCTTGGTCACTTTGCAACGGCACTTAATACAAAATTAGTTTCATAACTGGCACATGCCTAGCAGTAAGTAATGAAATGGTGGTCATTTCATTTTAATTTGTTTACAAAGATAGTTCACCTTGACAATGCCCTTTTAAAAGTGGAGAACTTTGGAGAAAATGTTCATGAATCTTTTCCTATCAAATACAGTCAGCATGTCAATGGTATTTAGGAGTATATGAAGGTATGAGTACAAGGCTACAGATGCATAGTTTATATTAGATAAGAGATTGCATTATGCATAACACAAAAAATATGTTAAGGAATTTTTACAGGGATCATATTAACAACAGCAAACAGCCTCAGTGCCTTTGGTCTAGATCAGATAAATCCAAGTCTTTACGGTTCTAAGGGAGTCACATGCTCTCATCAAAGGATTTAATTAATTTCTGATTGGCAGCTAGAAGTTAAGGTATTCTGTAACCTAGGCTAACAGCTGCTAGGTCACACCAAGGTTGCTGCACTTACATGTAACTAGAAAGTGGCCACTAGTGGCTGCTTAGAACTGAGGCAGTATGTTGGACCATTGGTAAATAAAGATGAAGCCTGTTCCATATTCTAGGAATGCATTTTCTAAAGGCCCTGTCCTCATTTCTGATGGGTGCAAGGAAACTCAATGAAGATGTCTTTTGAGGATCTGAGCTCCTTTACAGATATATTACAGAAGTGTCTTTCTGATAAATGCCACTTGGTTCTTGTTTAGAAGTTCATATAGCAGATCAAGTTCTAGGTAACTTAGTTTTATTTCAAAGTTTAGATACCCAGTGTTTTAAGCACTTGATAGTGTTAGTCAGGTTTTTTACCTGCAAAGTAAATCTAGATGCCATATTATAGGACAATATCAGCATTGGCAAGTCTTTTTGTTATGGGGCTATAAGGATGAACCTACCAAAGAGCAACTACTGAATATAAAAATAATCATGTCAGCCTTTACTCTTTCTCACTATAAACCATAAATGTAATTCTAAAATATTAGAGAAAGCCCATGTGTTCTCTCTTGTTATTAAGTATCTGAATGTTGTGGATATCCTCATGCAGATAAAAACTGAAGTTCTTCATCTGTGACATGATATTAAACAGTATGTAGTGATGTTTTTTGGAATTATATACTAGATTCCAGAATGTGGACCCTGTAATCTGCAAAAGCACGTCCCCCAATTTCAGACACCGCATTTCAGTACTAAAAAAATATTTAGCCAACCAGGCAAACCTTATAACAATACATAAATGATACAAATATGCCACCTGAAAAAATTAAGCAAGTCTCTCTCTGCCCAGCACAGCTAGACTGAGATTTGGAATTCCCTTCCTGCTAACATTACCCTGGATACCACCCTATCTCAATTTAAAATAGCTCTCAAAGAGAATTTCAAGTTTCAATGGATATGTCCCTGCTCCAAGCCTGACTAATAGGCATACTGGTATAGCAATACTATTCCTGTAAGTGGTACTCAAATATCTTTGTTAATCCAGTTTAGAAGATTGTTAGACTGTACAAATTTAACTGGACTATAAAATGTGGTATATTTGTACAAATTTTACTAGACTGTAAAATGTGTTATATTTGTATTAAGTTATGATTACTCCTGTTCTATATGACATTGTAATGATTGTATATGTACCTTTGGAGCTTTTTTCCCCGTGCCTCCACTGAAAATGGACATGTATCCAGTCGGACTATCCCGGTCAACAAATGTAAAATAAAATAAACCAAAGTAAGGTTTACTGGAAAAAGCTCACCCAGACTCTGCCACAGCTTTCTGTGAGGGAAAGGGTTGTGGCAGGTTTCGATTCTGTGTTACAAAAGGACTGATGGAAACCATTTGACTGAATTTTAATGGATCTTCTTTGGATAATTAATTTATGATATCATTTATTTTTGAGTATTTAACATGATGAGTTATGCTTCAGCCCACATCTGATGAAGTTGTTGAAACGAGAAGGGATTTTTAACTACGTTAATGGTGTTTCTTATACCTCAATAAAAGTGTTTTGCTGCATTAATTCCCTCCGAGGCTTTATTGTTTCACTTTGCGAGGTAGTTCTCTGCTTCCTTGTAAAATAAAATAAATAAATTTCTCTGAGCACTCATTTAACTAGAATTAAACTAATTATTTTTTCACACTGGAGAACATGTTTTTCTCTTAACCAGTTTACCACCCACCAAGTCATATGTCCTTTCACAGGAATTCCAACTTTCTGATGTGTGTGTTATCTAGTGACAAGTCTTGCTAAAAGTTCCACATAATGTAGTTACTAAAAACATGCCACAAACAGCACTGCTATCTGCACGATGACATTCAGCTACGAAGCATGCCATAAATTAAACAAATGTGTATTTCCTATCAGATGTGCTCTGCAACGGCTCAGCCTTAAACACAGCATGCTCATATGACAGACTAAAAAAATAGTGACGGCTTCTGTACTCCATTTAATACCCTGCACAGCTAGACTGCATCCAAGTTATCTCAAAAGATTAATCGTTTATAAAGGACTGTGAACTGGCACAAAATGTACATGTGGAACTGGCACAAAATGTACTTCAGTGGTAAAATAAATCTATTTTAGGATGAGTAAACCACTAATTCATTTTATTCTCAAAACACTGCAACAGAATTAAAAAACTCACAAACGGTATCCTCATTTCTGCCTTTGCTGATCATAGATGTTGTTCTGCAATTCATATATATTCTGCTGATTTAATGGAGTTTGTGATAGCTACTGAATGACAGACTAAACAGGTTTTTTTTTATTAAATTAGACAGGCTTTCTGTTTTCACCGCTGTTTGTTGGCTAAGTGAAATGCTGTGATCCATTCAGTAAAGCAAATTTGCCAGTTTCTGAGGACTGACAAGAAATTTATTTACAGGGTTTAAAGCATATAACAGTTAACACTCCATAAAAAGGTTTACTAGCTTTCTTAAATGGCTACAGAAACTGCAATGATCTGCGGAGTGAAGTTACAGACAAAGCAGAATTTGCAGAATGTTTTTTCAATATAGCTTGATTTTAAAGCATTGTCAATGTGTCTGTATTGCTTTAAATAATTGCAAATGGACTTGTATTTGTGTTACCTCAGAATGGAAATTGCATGTTGAGCCTATGGGGATTATTTCATCTTACAGTCCTGTCATCTGTCTTATTGAAAACATTTTATATTTTTATGTTCGTACAGAATGACAAAGGCTTTATTATATTCCTTTATTATGTTTCCTGTATGAATTCAAGGATAAAGAAGTGTACTACATTTAAGTCTCTTTCTACTGTGTCTCGACGTGAACATTTCAGTACCCTATTTTTACAGAGCTCCTTTTTTAGATTTAAGATCTTCATTCCTGTTTTATGGTGGATTTGTTTTTACAAGTGACTGTGGTATGTTTTTCTAACACCCAATGAAGCTTGGATTTACTCCTAGAGGTCATGTCAGACTGACCTAAAAGATTCTTTCACAAGGTATTTAGGGATTGCAGACCATAGAGGGCTTGAGGGCATGGCTTGCTTAAACTTTAGCAAAGTGTCTGTCATGGTACAGCATAGAAGGTTAGCCAAAGACTAGACAGTTAACATAGATCTTATCATGAGTAAATGAATACCCATACAATAGCATTTAAAAGCAACACTAATGGAGTCCCCTTGTAAGAAAAGATGATAACTAGCTGGGTAACGTACGTCCCAATTGTCTAGAATTTTACAGAATGTCCAGATTCTTGTGTCTTATTTTTTTGTCTGTTCCTCATAAAAAGTATGGTTTTATTTCAAATGTTTGAGGATTGAAGTCACTAAATAATGATAGACATTTCGGTTTCTGACTTCATATCCTTCAGAAAAATGCATGCTAATGCAAAACCTGTTATTCTATCAACTTTGTAATGTTTAAGAGCTATATTTTAAATATGTTCTTGATTTGGGCCTTTGTCCCCGCTTTAGTTTTGGCTTTGCCTAGAATTCTCGTTCTAAAAGGTTAAGAGGTATGCTGGATACCATAAGGATCCATTCAGTTTTTAATTTATTTTTTTTGGTGAATGATGCAGAGACACACAATACAAAATAAATAAATATATAAAACATCAAGTACAAAACTAAAGGGAAGCACTGACAACAAACATGGAAAAGAAATCTCAGAGTAGTTATGTCAGATGACCCAAAAATAAGCATCTTCTTCTGGTTAGGGATCACCACAGCGGATCACCTGTCTGCTTATGATTGGCAGTGGGGTTTTACGGTGTCGAGTTGCCAGCCTGCCGCCCAACCTTCCATAGAAGGCACAAACACACTCACACCTAGAGCCAACTTAGAGTGTCCAATCCACCTACAGCATGTCTTTGGGATGAAACTGGAGCACCCGGAGGAAACCCAAGCGACCACAGGGAGGACATGAAGATTCCGCACAGAAGGCACCCCAGCCGAAAATCGAACCAGAGAACCTCTTGCTGTGAGATGGCAATGCTAACCGCTGCGCCACCGTGGCCGCCCTGATCCAAAAATAAGCATGTAATATGTAAAAGACAGCAGTGAAACTTAACGGCATTCAGGGATGCAGAGAAAGAGACATCACCAACAACAAAAAAGTGGGCAGTATCTTTCTGTATAAGCAGCTAGAGCGCATATTAATCTGTGCAAGTCTGTGCAGTTTCTGTACATGTAGCTAGAGAGCATATTAATATGTGCAGTTCTGGAGGCTTTGTCTTTGTAAAGCATACAACCTACGAAGGCAATTTAGAGGGAGGTGCCAACAATGGCCAACACTGTAAACTGAAATTAAAATTTAAAGTAAAGTATGGATTTAAAATCAAACTTTAAGCACTTTTATCTCTTAACTGCACTGAGACTACAGAACAATTCCACAAAACTGCTTTGCTATTTATTAAAATACATTACATGTTACCCTTCAAAACAAAGCAAACTATTTAATGTCATTGCAAATTTAAAACTGATAAAATTGTTCAAATCAAGAAATTTATGTGTATTTAAACATATCTGCCAAGACAACTCTTTATATTCCAGCGTAGTTTAAGAATCCCTTCCCCCCATTCTAGATTTTACTGGGTCTGAAACAGAAAACAAAATTTTAAAACTTATACAGTTATATGAATGTTTTTACTGCGCATTATAAGAATTCATATTTTTATAGCATACCCATTTTGGTAAATTCATCTGCTCAATCCTTTCATAACTAACACTTTTCTCCTTTCTGTTCCATCTGCACTACTTCCCAAAACACAGCTATGCCAACATACAATCATTACAATACATTTCAAAGGATTCTTGTCTAAACCCTCATCAAGGAACACATGTAAAGAAGTCACTTGTCTCAGTCATATTATGTTCATGAGCCCCCTGACAACTATGCAGCTGAAATTTCCTCTGTATTGATCCACTGTCCACAGTCCTTTATTAACAACAGGTACCCACTCAATACCTGCAAAGCTAAGCTCTATAATCAATCCCTACTCTTAGATATGGGCACAAACATAAATCGACTGAAGGTGCCCATGGTCCTATCCCTTGTCTTAATACATACCCGAAGCTTCCTCACAAAATTACCATCATTCAAAACCTGCTTAGATACTACATGTACTTGACACTGAAGCAGTGACAGAAACATGGTTGAAGCATCACTTTCATCTGTTGTTATTCAGTGCTCAAGATTACCATCTATTCGGCAACCATAGATCAGCCAAGAGAATTGGAAGCAGTGACCTACCTATCAAACTTTAAGAAGGCAGACTCTTAACTTCTGTATAAATACAATTCAGCAGTAGCATAGTTAGGTGTTAAATGACTGACAACAGATAATCACCTAAACATTCATGCAGCATCCTGCTAAATCCACACACCACCCAGTATTCATTAAAATCAATGGAGATACTCTTGTTTTAAGCACCTTTATTAAATTAGCACTTAATATATAAACAAACAAACATTTATATGAAAGAAAAACATACTAACTTGTTCCCAGTTACATACATTATGCATCACATATGTTCGTTTGTATAACTATCATTGATCCAACAATACATAAATTGTTCCATTCTTGCCTTCACTTAAACCTCACTCCTCCTTCAAAACATTATTCTGCATGTATTGCTCCTACAATTTTTATTTATGTCTATGTAATTCACTCCTACTCTTTATTAAGTATCCCACATCCATTTCTTTTATCTCTGTTACAATATTCAACACTTCAAAAATAGTTGGTTTAGACTTTGGTTTACATTTTCTAGTAATTGTTTTTGGGAACCACCAGAATTAAACTTAACAAGGCATTACTATGTTTAGGCAATTCAGATCTTGTGTTCCAGCTCAAAAGAATCATTTCTTTAGTTACATCCATTTGCTCACTCAGTATTTCTGTAAGAGTACTCTGTAGAGAATTTTTGAAGTCTGCTAACTCATTACATTCCCAAAACATATGTTCCAAGTTATCTCCTTCTTCCCCATCCAACCTCCAACACTTACCATCTAACTGAGGAAAATTTTTTTGGAGTTTGCTTGGGGTATACAGTACCTATGCAAACCCTTCCAAGTAAAAATCCTAAATTTTCTCAACCTTGTTGCATATTTGGGAGCCATACATATATCCTCCCACTCTTTCTTTGTGAATTGCTTATCCAGTCTCTCTCTTCCCAACCTTTTCTAACTTCATCTGATTGATTCCTATAGTTATTGTGCAATATTTTATACGCCCTACTGGTTATCCCTTTTAGACAGCAGCTTCTGTTCTACATTCATCTAAAAAATTTACCAGTGCAGGTCTTTCCGTTAGGATTCCCCTATCCCTTTCCTCTTTGCCTGTACTCCGAAATCAATCCTTGGTAGGGAAGGCAGTCTGCAGCATGCAGTCCAAATGTATTCTTGGCCTCTTTCCGTTCTGTTACCTTTCCCTTTCTAATTATTTGCTCCCAATACCTTGGTTCCTTTGCCAGTTTTCTCCAGACAATTCCAGTACCCTCTTTTCTACTCTCTGTACCCTTGTTGCAGTCATCCCTATCGGCAAAATCTCCTTTCTCCTTTCTTGTGTTGGCTTAGTTCCTGGAATACTTTCTGCTGCTTTAAAAATATAATATTCTGTATGGATGTTGCTGTTCTCCTTCAGGATCTGAACCCAAAATTATATTCTCTCCTTTTTCTTGAGTTTCCTTCCTGTTTCATCATCATTCCTTTCCATTTTGAATTATAGCTTTCTGCTTGTGTTATGTATTTAAGCCTTAACTGTGTACCTCTAAATATCCCTTCCAGTCAGGTAATCCTAAACCACCGTGTTCTATTGGAAGGGTCGGCTTATCCCACTTGACCCTTGCCCCCCCCCCCTCATAAAATCCATCAGCTGTTTATTAATTACTGTCCATGACTTCTCCTCTGGCCATTGTCTATTCCTTATCATCTACAAAACAGACTACTCTTAATTATAATGTTCCATAGGAACTTGCAAACAACTTTGCAATCAGGCTGCACTGAATGGGTCATCTGTACTGTTTCAGCAAAACCTCCAAATCCACCAAATTTTGATGCTCAAGGACAAAGCCTTCTTGATGTCCGGGCATCATGTAATAGAAAAGTCTGATGAAATTATCACAGTCCTGAAGAAGTGTAAATACCTCTATCACTCTTCTGAAGACAAAAACAAATTAAATTAATCAGGAACCCCAAAATTTATCAAAGGGATGAATTTACTTGCAGGCAGAGCAGTACTTCATCTGCACTGTATATGGTCTCTGGCTAGTCTGTACAGCTAATACCTAATCAAATTTCTTAGCTGACCTATGAAAGGCATGCATCTTCCCTTTTTGTCTCCCATTCATGGAATTTGCTTCCCCTCAGAGGTTCTCATTCATTTCTTTTACAGTACAGGATCTCACCTAACTATTAACAGGATCTTCAGGTACATCTCTCTCTGCCATCATGCAGCAACTGACAGCTTCTACCTAAAGTTCCTAAAGGCATACAAAACCCCTATCCCTCTTAAATCTGTCTGCCTATTGGCCTTTTCTTAGATCTTAGGACAGCTTCAGTTATTATTCTAATTCCAAAATCATTCACTGTTTGAACTTCGACTAACCTCTGCCTAAACAGCATTCTTCCCTTAATAAGGAAAAGACTTAAGAAAGGGGTTGCATCCCAGCTCATCACATATTGCATTTCCTATAACTCCTCAGTGCTCTCTACATCTTTCGATATGAGCACAATGCACTTTCAGCAGTCCTTTATCCAAATCAATCTATTCTGCTGTGGATGAAGAAGCTAATATTGGTACAATATTTGACACCTTCTAGTAGGTCTTTGAGTCCATCTCTCACCACCTGATTTTAGATGAGCTTGATGCCATTTATAACACACTACACTAATTGTCTCACTTGCTAATTAAATAACAGACCTGCGAGAGTATGAATTGGTAACATGATTTCTTGTCTGTTTTACCTGCATCCTTTAGTTCTTTTTATTAAATAGCACATTAATGAACAGAGTTCTGATATCTAGAGTCTGAGAAAGTGTCATAATCTTTGCTAATGGTATGGGCATCAGCAGATCTGATCCTTTTTTGACATTATTAAGGCTAAGTTGAGAATGGCATTTGCACGCCATCTTCTTGGACTGAGGCCAGACAGTTAACAATGAACATTATAAAAATGAAGGGCATACTGTTTGGCACAGTAGTTAACACCACTTTGGTTGAACTAGGATAGAAAACAACACCCCCTAGGCACTACATATGATGCCAGTCAGAGCTTTAAACAGCTTTACATAAAGAAGGACACCACATTTTCCTTCAGCAGCAAAATTGATAGTATACAAAGCTAAAAGATTAGTATCATGCAACAAAGTTCTTAACAAAAAAGCCCACCTTTTCTTTCAAGAAGTGTGCCATCTTCCCTCTTTTGGGGTATGGGTTGTCTCTGCTCAAATACTATTAAGCCTAAACTACTGAACTCTAAACAAAACCTACCTGCTGATGACTCACACCTCATGAATGGAGTATTACTGCCACATTTTGTAAGAAGGAAAATGCTTACCCATCACCTACAAGACCATCTTTATCCTTTCTAGCCTTATCTACAAGATCATAACCTGACCGTATGCCACTCTCTGAAATCCACCTTAGCTCATTACGCCATATATATATGCTGCTTTAAAAACTAAAAGTTTAACACTGTTAGTGTTTCAAACTCTTTCCTGTATTGCAGCTGTAAACCCTTTCAGTCATTGCACCCACAACCTAGAATACAATTCCCGAGGTGATCTCTGCCTAACATGCAAAGCTATGTCAAACTCAGAGCTGTTGGACATGCTCTACTTAAAGAAATCCCAATCCCTACAAGCTACACGCTCTAGGGACCTACACCTTGTCACCACAATAAACAGAACATGCTGGAGGGATAGATTCCTATCCCAGAGACTTCCCATACTCTGGAACAAACTACCTATCTATATTAAACAAAGTTCCTCATTAGCACTCTTCAAGAAAAATCTTGATGATTGGATGGGAAATAAGAAATTCACCCCGGGGATCACCTCTGTGGCTCTGCTCAACAGGGGTACAGAAGAATAATTTTCTTGGGTGGCGAAAGCCAGGGTACCTTTATGGCTAGGCTTATATAGGCCCTAGGGCCACTAGCCTAGTACCTACCTATGAACCTACTGGATTCACTACCTTACAGGGTCATAGGTTCTTAGGATTATACTAGGCTATTGGCCTGGAGGCCCTTATAAGCCCAGCCAAGAATTTCACCCAAGTTCCCTTAATGTCAGCACTTGTTTTCCCTGTCCAGCAGGGACACAGGTGGGATTTCAGGGGTATATTTTTGTTTCCCATCCAGTGGTCCAGGTTCCTCTTAAAGAGGCCTAGAGAGGTACTCTACCTGACATGGAGAAGGAGTCTATTCCACAGATGGGGGAGTCTTTGGGACACAAATCTATCTCACCAACAAGTTCTATTAATGTCACAGACCAGGTTAAGGCATTGCTTGCGGGTTGTATGAGTGGAGTTTGTCTTATGGATATGCAGCAACTCCATCAATGCTGGGTTTGAAATGGCCTTGTATGCCAGACACAGGTCACCTCTGAGCAGTCTGTATGAAACTGAGTAGAGGGACAGGGCTTTTAGCCTATCTGTATAGGACAGGTGTTTAGAGACCCTGGATTTTCCTATTTAGGAACCTCTATGGTCTTTCCAACTGCTGCATGTGCTTGGCAAGGTACATGCCGAAGAGGGCATTATACTCGATAATGGGTCTGATAAGGGAGAAGTACAGGGATGTTATGACCTCCTTGTTCCTGGATGAAATACCCTTATTTATGAGGTGGGCCATGTAGAAAGCCTTCCATACAACAAAGGCAATGTGGTGGTCAAAAGTCAGGTTGCTATCAACCTGGGTGCCTAAGTCCCTCACGATTGATTGCATGCTTAGTATGTTGTTATTAATGTGATAATTACTGAGGATGACATTTTCCCAAAGGGGATAATGATGCATTTCTTGGCATTCCATTTGAGGCCATGCTTCTGGCACCAGTCATTAGTTTAGGTAAGGCCCTCTTGGAGGATGTTCACATCACTAGGAGAATTTAAGACAGTGCCCAGGTTGCAGTCATCTGCAAACCTGGTCAGCCACAGACCACTGGTTTTGGCTTGCACCACAGAAAAGTATATCCCAAACAGTAGAGGCATCAAGACCGATACTTGGGGTACACCGCTCGTTACAGGTCTAGTACTAGAGGTGGCTTCCCCTATTTTGACTGAGTGTGTTCTGTCAGTGAGCCAGTTAGCTACCCATCTGGTAACATATGGGTTGATGCCTAGCTGGGAGAGTTTATCTATTATGCCCAAGTGGGGAATAGTGTCAAAGGCTTTGGCTAAGTCAAGATAGGTGGTGTGCACCATCTTCCCATCGTCCATGGCTTTGTTGACTGTTTCAAAGAAGCTGACCAAGTTTAACAGGCACGATCCCCCTTTGACAAAACCAAATTGAGTGGGGCAAGCATTTGAAGGTTGCCAATGTTCATGTTTACAAGGTCCATGAAGTACCTAGAATGGATGCCTAGTTGAAATAAACATTATGTGGTTAGAGATCCACCTTTCTTCCATTCATCTTTTTCTCTGAAGACCCTCCTGTCCTTAACTAATGAAAGTATGCTACTGCGTTGATCACACCAGTACCTTTCTACTTTTCAGCAGACCACTGCTACATTACTCACCCTCCTTGGTCAGAATGATGACCTGCAAAACACAGACACACACACACACACACACACACACACACACACACACACACACACACACACACACACACACACACCCCTCTAGTTTCTCACGAGATCAGAATGTAGTTGTAGACAAAAATTGACATATGCATGTCTAACTGCATATTTAGATGTAAACTTAAGATGAATCCACGTCTGCAAAATTTTATACAGTTATATTACAAAAAAACAAAGGTAAACTCTGTAGGAATGACGATTCAGAAAGTAAACTCTGTGAGGCCGATTCAGAAAGGTTACCATGAGGTGTAACCACTTTCGATTCAGAGACAGCTTTAGCAGGAAGAGTGCAGCCCAGTGGTGGTCTGTCTCAGTGGTCAAGATAAATGCACATGATGCACTTCAGGGGGACAAGCATATGCTAATTAGCCATGTGCCAATTAGACATGCTGTTTCCCTCTGGAAAGACATGTGGCAAGGTATCTATACATACAGGCAATTCAGAGAATTGCTCATCTGTGTAAAGTAACATGACTGCTTTTAGCCACTCATGTTAATGAACATGGCTAAAGCTAGCATTCATCCATCACAGTTGAATTAACTGCATGGGAGTTTAATGGTCTGGTACTGTTGGTGTGTATGTATGTGTATGTGTGTGTGTGCTTGTATATGTTTATATGTGGTTGCATGTATGAGTGTATGTGTGAGTGTATGTGTGAGTGCATGTCTGCCTGGGAGGTCACAGTAAGTGGGTTACTGAGGGTGGTGTAGGTTAGGTTGTTAGGTGTATATCTGTGTGCATGTGTGTGTGTGTGTGTGTGTGTGTGTGTGTGTGTGTGTGAGTGTGCATTTATGCATGAATGTATGAATGTGTGTGTGTGTGTGTGTGTGTGTGTGTGTGTGTGTGTGTGTGTGTGTGTGTGTGTGTGTGTTGGGAGGGTGGGGGTTGTCATACCTGCACACTTCCCTGGACTAATGAGCAAATCCTGCAACATAGGGTCAGGAGGAACCTAGAGTCCAGGGAAAACCCTTTAATATTATGCCTTAACAGCACATAGAGTCAGGAAGGAGCACTAGACACCAGGGAGAACTCTCTTTACATCATCGCCTTAATGACATAATGACACTTAAAACAAGACACGGAATGGGGAACTTTAGGCATCAGTGCACTGTATGAATCATGCCTTAAAAGCACTTACGAAATAAAATTATATTATGTAGCATGAAAGTTATGGGGGGGGCACCAGGGATTCTCTTGATAGCATATGATATTCAAACTATGCATGTTTCCCACTCAGACAGAAGACATCAGTTCTTTGTGCCACCATTAGACACCAGAGATATGTCAAAATAGTACTTACGTGTGTGGAAAAATATGCACAAAGTGAGAGGGGAGAGAGGTTTTAAGCCTTGCACCCTTTACACAATGCAAAAGCAGCAGTAACTAGTCCATCAGTGTTTTCTCTTAATAATAAGAAGTATAAAGCTCTAATGTCTGGCATGATCCAAAGCATGCAACAGTATGTCAGTCACAAGGGATGGGGTGGGCTTCAGTACAAAGCTGGGAGGAACACTACAAGACACAGAGGACATTATTTAAACTAGTACTGTGACCCACTTATAAAGTTAATCTTGCAACAGCTGTAGCATCAATATGCAGTGTACGAACACAAAGAAGAATGAAAATCTGATGGTTGCCATTACTGCCAGACTGTAACGATACATGTTTTACGAGGGCAGGAAGGACAAAAAATGATAATTAACAAAAAAAAAAGACTTTGAGGATGTTCTACTAATTCAGGAACTAGTTAATGTTTTTTGTGTGTGTGTGTGTGTGGGTGTGTGTGTGTGTGTGTGTATGACATAGAATGAGGGGGGTGTCTATGATAAAACAATGCTTGGGAAATCAGTCTTAACTACCACAAGAAAGTGCTGATTCGCAAGAGCAGTACTTTAAAATAATTCAGAGAAATGCAAATAACCTGATCCTCAGGTATTTCCTCATTGTGATTAAATGTGCCTGTGAATCATATTTTTTCTGCATTGCAGAAACAGCACCTTTTTACTGTAGCTCCTACTTCCACTTTTATTTCTGAAACCCCAGCTATGTGTTTTAGAATGTAACCACTTTTCTGTGCAGACATGACAATGCACTAGTGTATCTGCAGCTCACCATATTTTGTGCACAGTAAGTGCTGTTACAAGCAGGAGCTTAAATGATGCAGAAGTGTGTGCATTAATGCATGAATGTGTTAATTCAAATTTAGCATTTATTTACTAAATTCATTATATGATGGCTGGGAATTTTAATTGCTAAATGATAGAGGATTGTTCCCTGTACTGCACCTTCATTCACTTCCCTCTCCAACATTCATCTTGCATGTAAAATGGTATACATTTAGTACAAAAGGAGAATACACTGAAATATTTTGCTAAGTGAGGCATACTTTATTTCTAAGTTATCATATTAAATTATTATATTTTAAGAATCACAGTCTTCTTACTTTGTTTTAAATAATATGTTTTCGATTCTAGTATCTTAGATGATAACATGTACTGAGGAATAAATAAATAAATTTAAGTGTATATGTTTCATTTCTGTGGTGTACCTTGCACTGAAGTGAAACTGTTTTCATGTGTTAGATGTTAAAAACTACTTAGCTATTACTTTTATAGTTTTTATTTGTCTGTTTATTGTACCACACATGGACATATCACACTACTTCAGTCATAAGCCAGAAGTCTAGATCTAATGACAACAATACATAAAATATCTAGAAAAGTATCCTTTCTAAAGTAATTATACAACATTACTTGCATAACAATAATTCATTGCAGGAGTGCATGTTTTATGTAGGGATAGGTTCAAACCTCAGCTGCAGATTTAGCTACTTGACCTTTGCCCTTGTGATCAAACCTAACCCACACTAGAAAGAAAGAACTCTTGCCATAACTAATAGCATGCCACAAACAAGTACATCATATTTTGCTGTTGCATTTATCACAGCTTTCTTCCACTAAGAAGATTCCTCAAGCCCTATACTGCATGTTTATAACTGCTAATTACAATCTTGTTCCCCCTAGCTATTAAGAATACCCTTTATATCTCATGCATCTCTCCCTCCCTTATACAAACGTGGGAAAAGAAGACTTTGCTAATTCTCTCTCCTGTTAGCTTAAGAATTCTGAACAAGGCCAAATGTAATGAGAGACACAGACTCAGCAGAAACAGATATTAAATATTACTGTTAAAGTTAGAAAGTTAATAGAATATCTTGTCTTGCATTAATATGCACTTTCTGAATAATATGAAGTATGAAACTTAAATGTTTTTGATTTAGTGACTTCAGTACTCAGTGATTTACCAGAAATCTATAAATTTATGAGGAACAGAACAAACAAATACAAAAATAAATTACCAGGAGGGGCAGGGGAGGGGGGTGATTAGAACTGATTTTTCAACCATGACACAAGCAGCCACAAATCATGTTGCACAAATACAATGCAGAACATAAAAATATTTACACAAGGTCATACAAGGATATTACATTACAAAATAATTTATGAGACATATGTTTGGGCTCTGTAATACCCTCTTGTTTAAGAAACTACTAATTGTTAACTTCTGTGTTACATAATCAGTTAAACAGAAACAGTTCCATTACAACTTTATAAATTATCCCCTTAGGGCTGCTTTCATTAAACCTTTCAGTAAATAGTGAGGGTGTCAAGTTTTTCCAAAAAGGACAGTGTTTTCTGGATCTTTTGATAATTTTTCTGTCCCTCCTTTCAGCAGGCATTGAACTTTCTTGCATGCCTGTGACCTTTTCATTTCTTTAACTTACTCACTAGTGGCAATGTTGCGAGCTGGTTGCCAGATGGTCATCCTCTTACAGGGAGTGAAGAATTTTAAGAATTTTCTGTTAAATCATGACAACTGAAAAAACAATGCTTTTATTTGTGAAATTAAGCAAATTTAGTGATGGGAAAATATTTTCAGATACATACACACACACACACACACACACACACACACACACACACACACACACACACACACACACACACACACACACACACACACACACACACACACACACACACAAAATAAAAATAAAAAGATACAGTAACAAAACTGCAGTGCATAACATCTGAGATACTTTAGTCCCCAAAAACTGATGCTCTGCCAAAAAAAAAAGATCAAATACCAATCTTTGCAAAGCCACTGTATAATGACCCAAAGGGAAAGTACTGAATGTAGGTCAGCTTAAAAAAGAATGTGTTCATGTACAATATCCCAAAACATGCCTCTGATGAATATCAACAGGAAAAGGAGATTACATAATAACTGATAGTATATAATAGACTTATTTTAAAAAGGCAACATGCATTTAAATATGTTAAAAACCCCAAGAGTCAAATCCACAAACCCAGTGTAAATACCTGGTTAAGAAATATGAACAATCCACTGACAAAATACAAAACAAGGTAAAGCAGATGGCTGGAATCCAGGACAAACAGTTTTATTATAAATCAGTTAAACACGTAAGCACTTTCACAGCATATCTACCGCTTCTTCATACGTTCAACCACAGCCTTCAATCACACACTTAAATAGCAGCCTCCATTTAACTTTACTCATCAATCAAGTTCTAATCAAGCTACAATTAAGACACTGACCAAACACCCTTCTCCAAAAAGTACTATAAATTCTTTAACATGTCAAAAAAGTATTAAAATGGCAATAATAATAAAAAGCACATATAGAAAAATAATAATAATAAAAACACGTATTGAACCACTTCAATTTAATTCCGTTGGTGCTCAGAAAAAAAGCATTTCTTTAGGCTTCTGGCTCTTAACATAGATTGTGGGCTAACCAACGTGGTCATAAGGCAATGACTGCTTCATTTATTATTGCTTAATTGTGCCCTGCTACCCTGGCTGACTGCATATTCAAGCATGCAGTGTATGCAGTATAAATGCCTTTGTGTCTTTTTATGATCAACTTATTCATTCCATTTTTGCATAGGCCTCAACCATTTATTTAGTAAATTAGGAGTACCCCTGATTTCCATTAAGACAGGAGAGCAGACAGTTGACCATTCGGTTATCTTCCCAGCCCTGTGCTTACAGCTCTTAAAATGAGACACAACACTTTCGTACATTGTTACATCCAAACTGCTCTTGTCCTCTCTCGTAATTAGTGACCTAGGTTTTGTTCCCTGCTTGCCAATGTTACTAGGTATTAAAATTTTAATCTCAAGTGCTTTTGATTAAAAGAGAAGCTAGAAGGAGCTGAAGCCTAGTCAGAAGCCAAAAATCACCTATGTATTTAAAGCAGCAGATACTGTACTTCATCCATATAAGGCTGTGGAGCTGCATCCAGCCTCTACAGCGACTCCATGAGCAATCACTGCCAGCCACAGAATTTATTAGATAAGATGAGATCTTTTGTTAATATCACACACTCACACACACACACACACCCTGCAGACAATTTAGAGTTGTCAATCTGTATGTTGCATGTCGATGAGATGAGGAAGAAACTAGGGTACAAGGCACCCTGGCTGAGAACCAGACCACAGAATCTCTTGCTGTAGGGTCACAATGTTACTCATTGTTTTGCCCTGATAGTAAACTTACTAAATTTTATAAACATCTTTATTAATTCACAGTTGAAATGACACAGGTACACACACATTCACAGGAAAGAAAATAACCCATAGTGATACTTCTTATTGTCTTCATGCTGTAGCCATATACATTTTTAACAATTATCATTCATACCAACATTAAATAAGTTCATAGGTGAATAACAGGCTAGCTACCCTGAAGGGCCATTTTAAGCCTAGCTCAAAACTCGGGGGTGGAAACCCCCCCTATACTTTGTGTCTATGAGGTGAAGACGTTAACCATTATGCCAAACCCACCCCAAATAGTTTTTTTTCAATTCCTCTCATCCCTTAAATTTCACTTCTTCTCCTGAACATTATTCTGTTTATACTACTGTATAAGGAGTTACAATTCTGTGAGACCATATCAGTATTTTAGCCACTCCTTGTGGCCTAGCTGTGACTGATTCGATAGCCATCTGGATACAGAAATCCTATAAGTATATATTTTTTGCGCTTAATCTGTTATAGGTTCATAGGTTGGTACTAGGCTATCGAACCTAGGGCCTATTCAAGCCTAGCCATAACAATTCCCTGGCTATTTCTTCCCACACTATTTACTTCCCTGGACCCCTGTCTAGCAGGTTGACTGACGTGATCCCCAGGGTGAATTTCCTTTCTCCCATCCAATCGTCAAGGTTCCTTTTGAAGAGGGCCAAAGAGGCACTCTGCTTGACATGTATGGGCAATCTATTCCAGAGATAGTTAACAAAACTGTGCTGCATTTATTGATTTGGTTAAGATTGCTTTTCTCAGTGTCTGCATTTTGTTTTAGTTAACATAACTGTGCTGCATTTTTTGATTTACTTGAGATTGGTTTTCTTGGTGTCTGCATTTTGTTTTTCCTGCCATCCCACCCAAGTGTTGTATTTTTAAACTTGGTGGCTTTGGAATTGCCCGTCCCTGCTGTAAATTTGATTTTGGACACTCCTCTCAGTCCCATCTCATTTGCTTACTGTACTGAGTACAGTGTGATCATTCAGTTAGGACTACCCCCTTGCTTCTTTGATTTTGGACACTCCTCCCAGTCCTATCTCATCAGTTTATTCTACTGTGTACAGAGACAGCATTTGGGAAGGCCATCTCCCTTAGTTTCTTAATATTGAATTATCTTCTGTTCCTTCCCTTCGCACAAAAAACAAAAAAAAACAAAAAAAGCAAATTGCACTTTTTTCAGCTGTTTTTACTGTAATTGTATTCTTCCTATGTTATTACCTTATTTTGCTTTGCTGATTGCTCTTAGGTGTTGAAGTGCTTTTATTCTGCTGTATTTATTACTGCTTGTTAGAAGCCTGATTAAATGTGTCTGTTATTCTAACCCTCTTAGTTTTGGTTTTAGCACTTGGGCTTCAGGCGAGTTATTTTACATTTAAGGAGGATTTTGTGGTCTACACTCTTGTGGACAAACCCTTATCAAAACCCTCTCTCCCTAAGCCCATCCAAGTTTTAGAACATTATGTCTGGACAATTCCCATCAATGTCTCCTAGCAGCCTGGTCGACATGGGCATACTGAGACAGTGTAACAACTGCCTCATGTTCACTGACAACCCTCTTCTCCTAGCACATAATTCTTCTACTTGCAAGAAATGTATCTATATCAGTAACCTGGAATCCATGCTCTCTCGTGCCTCAGTCAGTACTCCTGACAAAAATTAGATTGCCAGTGCAAACACCACACCACCCACATCACACAACCAAGCACAACACACATGCACCTATACAGAAGTCCTCAATAAAAACTTACCTAAACAGCAGAGACCTCCAAAACACACTCACAAAGATTCTACACACAATACCAAACACATCACAGACAGCAAGCAACACACCAGTATTTCACAAATAAGCCATAACAATAAACCCATACAGCCCATTAGGCACAACAGTAAATTAAACATACTAGTCATTGGCGACTCAGTTGTGAGACACACAGATGTCCCCCTCACCAGTCTCAACAAGGAGAAGATCGCAGTCAGTTGTCTGCCAGGTGCCAGAATCTGCCACATCAAGCATGCACTTAAGTCTCTCCACGACAAGTACAAGTATAACTCTGTCATTGTTCATGTTGGTGTGAATGACTTGAGATGTACCTCCCTGGACTATATGAAGAGAGACATGATTGAGCTGTCAGAGTATGTGTCCCAGGCAGGTATGACCCTAGCCCTAAGCAGCATCCTACCTTCACCAAGAATGATATCACAATGCCAACAAAAAATAATTGACTACAACAATTGGCTTAGTTTCTGGTGTAATTCGAAGGGGATCCAGTATCTGTCTGCCTGGGATGACATGGTTGACAGGCCTCAATGCTTTGCCAGAGATGGCCTCCACTTGTCACCCCTGGGATTCAGGATTCTGGCCAAGGCTCTTGCCTCCTCATTGTGACTTTTTTAGGAAATGCCTCAAAACAAATCTTTCAACATAAAAGATCTGTCAAAAAGCAAATTGATGGTCATGCTGCTTAACGCTAGGAATCTTATCCTGAAAATGCACTCAATGGAGGCTGTCCTAGCACTGGAAAATGCTGACATTTGTGCAGTCACAGAAACTTGGTTCAAGGCTGCGGAGACCACCCCTGCCTTACCAGGCAATACCTTCTTCCACACATTCTGACCCCCAAATGAGGTTTCTATTTTCATTAAAGACAAGCACACATCCAGACTGGTTTGCCAGCATGATGCACTAGAACGTCTCCAGGTGCAATTGACAATTGGCAAGACACCCATCCAAGACATAGCCAGCTATAGACCCCCCCCATGACTCAGGACACCCACTCCTCCTACCTGGACCTACTTGACTCCATCAAGGTACCGCTTAACACCCTGATCCTTGGTGATTTCAACTACCCCACCATAGACTGGGTGAACTATTCCTGCTCTAATGCACTCACCCAACAATTCCTTGACTTCATCAGTTCTAACACACTAGACCTGTTGCCTCATCCCCCACAAGGGGAGATAATATTCTGGACTTGGTTCTCACCAACATGGGCAACCACTGCACCACTCCCATAGTATGTTCTTCCCTGGTGGGATCAGATCATCGGTCTGTCTCATTCAAATTGTCTATCCCATCCAGCCCCCCACCCCAGCCAAAACCAGGCTAAATAACTTCTCAAAAACTGACTACAACCTTCTAAAGGAGGGTATCAGTAGCTTCACACCAGCACCTTGCTCACAGGATGCAGACAAATATGCTGAACAGCACACCAGTGCAGTATATAAGCACCTGTGCAACTGCATGAACTCAGCCATACCCAACAGAACTAAAACCTGCTCCTCAAGGAAACACAAACCTTTGAGGTGGATATACTCTATCAACAGGTTTACAGCAAAAGGAAGAAACTGTTGTCTAAGGGTAAAAAGGCACAAATTCTCAACTGAAAAAACCCCTCCTTAGCCTCAACAAGCAAATTAGATCACTAGCAAAAACCTCCAAAGCCAATTATGAATCAAAACAAGCCCCTGGAACAAAGGCTAACCAGAAAGCCCTTTCCAGTTATATCAGTAACCTCCATAGCAAAGCCCAGGTTTGTTCCAAACTGGTTCTTAATGGTACCACTTACACTGATCCTGCTGACTTAGCCAACCTGCTGGCAGATAGGTTCAGTGCAAACTTCACCCCCTGTCCTGCCTACAAAGGCCCATTTGATATCCCTGATACTTGCCCACATTAGATCAAATCCAAGGCAAAGAACACAGCTTCCATGGGACCTGATAGTATCCCAGGCTGTATTCTGCAACATCTCCAGCAAGAACTAGCTTTGCTGGACATCTGGTTAATTAAAAACAATGAGTTAAGATTTTATACAGCAAAATTTTTTTGAAAAGCAACCTACTCCAATTCCTTTTTGCATTTTTCAAGTTGCCACCCCTTCCATCAAAAGAGGTCCATAGTCAAAGGTCAGTTGGTGAGAGCTTCCCGCATCTCGACTTTGAACATGGACTTCTTTGAGGAATGTGACTTTTTGAAAAGTATGTTCATGCATCGAGGCTACCCAGAAGACCTATTAGAGTCTCTGATAGATGAGGTTACTCATAAAAGAGAATTATCTTCACTGAAACCTATGTTATCAGTTAAATTACCATCTAACACTAGTGTAACTTCTTTGGAGATAGAACCAATAGATTCACTCACTGAGCACTTATCTCGGAGAGAACAGAATTTCAAATGTAGTTTCATAACAACTTTCAATGTCCAAAGTAGTTATATTCTTAGAACATCACATAAGAACTGGGATATATTTAGAACTAACCATGAACTGTTTGAATGGCTCGGCACTAGACCATCAATAGTATTTAAGAGAGGGAGTAATTTAAAAGCACTCCTGGAAAGACGTCAATTAAAGATGCCTAGAATTACGGGCACATTCAAGTGTGAAAGTTGTAATTATTGCAAATTCATAGATGTCACTAACTTTTTTGAAATTGATGGACATAAATACAAGGTAAAATCTAAATTTAATTGTAACACCAAGTTTATTGTTTACTTAGCTAGATGTGTAGTGTGCCCAGCATTTTATGTGGGTAAAACGGAACGTAGGTTCCGTGAGAGTTTATGAGCATATTTATGCCATAAACCATAACAAAATTGACAATGCGTTGGCAAAACATGCCCATCTGAATCCTCAACATCAGTTCAAATTCATGGTTATAGATCAGTTTGTGAATGACATTAGAGGTGGCCCGGCTTCATTCAAACTTGAAGAACTGGAACTAATGTGGCAGCTAAAACTAAATGCATTTAGCTTTCCGGGTCTGAATGAATCATGCTCAATCATGAGCATATTAACGCTTAAAAGCTTGCAAAGATAGATGTTTATTTTAAAACATTATACACAAGAGTGCATTTATATTTTGTTTACTTCGAGAGTAATGTCATTTATTTTGGTTGTATTTAATGTACTGTTTTAGGTTAGTGCGTATATATAGTGCATGGTCTAAGTTTGAGTATTGTACCTTTAAACAAAGATCAAGGTTCTAGTTTAAGTACATGTTGTTTAATTAATTGACTTTAGTTAATTTTCCTGCACTTTTTCAGCTGTTGACTATTTAAATAAGGTTTGTTCAATGTTATTGTATCTTCTGAAGAAGTCTGTGTATGAACAGACGAAAAGCACTTTAAGAATTTTAACTGTTTTTATAATAAAACCGGAATTGCAGTCTTTACAGCCGCTTGGCCGTTTTTGTTTTTAATAGTTTGTTTTGCTCTAGTGTTTAACCATTAGCTTCACAAGTCTGATCTGTAAGGCAGTGGAGTGTATCATTATGGACTTCATAAACAAGGACATAGGCAATCTCCAAGCACTTGACCAGTTTGGATTCGTCAGGGGCAGATCTTGCCTGTTGAACCTGGCTGACATTTTTGTGACTGTCATCAAGGCACTGGATGAGGGAAAGTCAGTACATACAGCTTACCTTGACTTGGCCAAAGCCTTTGACACAATCCTCCACTCAGGCATCATCGAAAAGCTAACACAACTTGGTGTAAATCCCTATCTCATCAGGTGGATGGCCAACTGGCTCACTGATAGGACCCACAAGGACAAAACAAGTGCTACCACCTCCGACAGCAGACCTGTCACTAGTGGTGTCCCCCAGGGATCTGTCCTGGGACCTTTATTGTTTGGAATCTACTTCTCAGAGGTCCAGGCAAAGACAAAAGGCCTATTGCTGAAAACATTTGGGGATGACTGTACGTTGGGTGTTGTCACTGACTCCCAAAATTATGTTAACATACTTCAAGAGGGTCTCACAGCAACAAATGACTGGTGCCAAAGTCATGGCCTTAAGTTAAATGCAAAAAAAATTATTATCATCCCATTTGGCAAAATCAAGGCCCTTAATGATTACCACATTAACAGCAACCCCCCCCCCCCCCCCAGGCATACAACCCGTGGTGAGAGATCTGGGTACACAGGTTGACAACAATCTCACATTTGACCATCATGTAGCAGCAGTGGTCAGAAAAGCTTTTTACTTGGTTCATCTCATAAGTAAAGGGATTGCATCCAGAAAAAAGGAGGTTATAACCTCTCTGTACTCCTCCCTCATTAGGCCAATAATTGAGTGCAATGCCCCATTTGGTATGTACCTTATGTACCTCTCCAAACACTTGCACCATCTGGAAAGACCACAGAAATACCTCACAAAAAAAATCCATGGCCTTCAACACCTATATCCTATATGAAAAGGCTCAAATCACTATCACTCTACTGGGTATCATACAGATTGCTCAGAGGTGATCTGTGTCTTGCCTACAAGGTAATCTCAGACCCTGATCTACTAGAGATGCTCCTTATCTGTAAGTCTAACTCCTCACACATTACGCAATTGAAAGGCTTAAATCTAATATGTGACATTAACAAAACCTGCTGGAGAGACAGGTTTGTCTCCCAGAGGCTGCCTCGACTCTGGAATAGACTCCCCATACACATCAAACAAAGTATGTCACTAACCCTCTTCAAGCACAACCTTGATGAGTAGATGGGAAACCACAAATTTGTCCACCTGTGTCCCTCATTGACAGAGGTGACAGGTGCTGATTGAGGTTTCTTTTTTGGGGATAAACTCTTGGCTAGGCTTGTAAGGGCCCCAGGGCCATTAGCCTAGTAATCTCCTATGATCCTATCATCCTATGCATGTATTATTCCCACAAATTCCATTCACTTCTGTCTAATTTTCTCCTTCCCTTTTCTAAACATCTCACCTACACTTATTTTATTTCCTTTACAATATTCAGTACTTTAATTACAATTGTTTTATATGTTGATTTCCATTTTCTAATAATTGCATTTTGACTGCCATTAACATTAAACTTATTAAGGCCTTACCATGTCTAGGTACTTCAGATCCTACATCCTACTGCTAAAGACTCATTTCTGTAGTTACAACCATTTGCCTTCCCAAACTTTTCTGACAATGCACTCTGCAATGAGATTTTAAAATGTAACACTTCATTATACTCCCAAGAACATGTTCCTAATTACCTCTCGCTTTCCCAATCTTATTTCCTGTCTGCTTAAGAAAAAAATTCTCTGAGGTATGCTTGGGGTATAAAAATACCTATAAAAGCACTTTCAAGCAAAAATCCGAAACCTTCTGGAATCTGTTGCATTCTTTGGAACTATATAAATGTCCTCCCACTGTTTCTTTGTAAATTCTCTTTCCAGTTCCCCTTCCCATTTTTTTTCTAATTTCATTTGATTAATTGTTATAGTTATGCAATATTTTATATGCCCTACTAATTATCCCTTACTTTAAATAGCAGCTTCTGTTCAAGACTTAACTAAAAACTCTATTAGAGCTTGTTAATAAGACATGTGTCCGTCCATCCGCAACCCATTTCCCCATTTCTGCACTTGAGGACGGGGTGTCACTTTAACAATGACAATCATCTAGAGCCATTTATTTATTGACATTTGCTTACCAGGAAAGTCTAATTGGGCACAGGTGCCCTTTTTCAGCAGAGTCCCTTGGAGGAAAGCCCCAAGGTAAGAAGTTTAATGCGATCAACATTTATGATAAATTTTATAATGCTGTTACAGTGTATACATAGCATAGTAGTCAGTATAATAAAACTTGTATTAATATTCACAAACAGAAATATACTCCATTGTATTGAGAATTTACTGACAGAAGGGTGATACATAAGATAGATGGTGGTAATAATTTAAGAAATACATTGCAGCGAGATATTAAAGGGGATAAGCAAGTTTAAGCATTAATAGAGAAGTAGGGATGGAAATTAAATTTTATTGTGGTAAATTAGAAGTAGGTGTAATAATTTAAGTACTACAAAAAGTGAAGTATTAGAAGGGGATAAGCAGGTTAAATGATCTAGCATTTTTAAAGGGAGATATAAAAGATGAAGGATCTTAGGAGAAGCTATGTCCCAGATAAGGAGCAGGGACAAAGCCAGAAGACAGAGAGGAAATCTTTTAGTAACTGTTTGAAAAGATGAAGGTGTGAGACACAACTGACTGATTCAGTTATTTTATTCCAAGTTCTAGCTACATTTTTGGTATAGACACTAACCCCTGCAGCCCTTTGTGGTTTGTAGATGGTAAGCAGTTGTTTATCATTTGACTGAAGGGGACGGATCGGTAGATAAAATTGGAGTATGGGGCTAATTGCAGGGCAGGCCATTGGGGTATAAATGATTTTCTGGGTTAAGATGAGCTGGGTATAAGATAGGTGGTGAGGAAGCTTAAGCCAGTTAAGTGGTAACTATAGCATTGTTTAAGTTTAGAACAAAGTGAGGCTTGTAGGTTGGTCATGATAGGGGCTCCTTATGGGAGACAGGGTAAGAGGTAAGTGGTAGCTAGAGGCACCTAGGCAGAGTCTGTAAGGCATTTCTTTACTCTATGAAGGCTATCTAGTTTTTGACGGGTTTTCTTTGATGCTGTTGTGGCTATGTAAATCACATTTAAGATTACAATTGATTGCCATGCAAAGTACTTTTGTATGCGAAGTAATTTCATTTGTGGTTATTATTTAAGAAATACATTTTAAAGAATTTTAAAATGTATTTCTTACAATTTTTAAATGTATTATTTAAGAAATACATTTTAAAATTGTTTTTTTTTGCATGGAAATAGGGCTTTGGAAAAACGAGAAGTAATTTAGTTTTTTTTGGGGGGGGGGTTTAGTAGTGGGTGATTATCCTGTAGCCAACTTTCAATAAAGTTAAAGGCTTCATGAGTAATTCTCTGAAGATGTACGACGTTATCTGAAGTGCATATTAGGGATATTAGGGTAAAATTTACTTTAATATTTAAAAAATATATGTGTGTGTGTGTGTGTGTGTGTGTGTGTGTGTGTGTGTGTGTGTGTCTATGTCTACACATTTTGTGTTCGAGAACATAACCATTGATGAGAAAGCGGATACTTTGGACTTAAAGTTAAGTTGAAAATAATGTTTTAACAAAGAAAACTGGCAGCTCATAGTCTGCCTGGATTAAATGGCCATATCAGTTTAAAACATGAACTAAGAGCTAGGCAAGTAAAATGATATTCGACTGGTAATTAATTATGAAAAGAAGTATCTGTACTTAGAAATATTTCTATATGACTTTAATAGCCAAACATATGATGCTGTTTATTGGAATTGTGATATGTTGAATTAAGTCCTATGATTTATGTGTTATATGCTTTAAATGGCAACTTGAGTGTTATGCGTTTATTTGTATTAAGAATTCTGGTGATTTTAATAACAACAAAGCCCTCACAAGTAAATATATCAGTAGTTTTATTGTGTCTGCTGCCCTGCTGCACACACACACATACTGTATTATATGTGTCTGTATATATATATATATATATATATATATATATATATATATATGTGTATATATATATATATACATACATATATATATATGGGACTACTTGACATAACCGAAATGTCAGTAGACTGACTTTCATTTGACCAAGACCAGAAAGTCGATACCAATGTTCAAAAGACTGAACATGTGAAATGCCGAGTGTCCAACCTAAGCGGAACAGGAAATCCACTCATTTCCACACTGTAGTTGGTATATTTAAGTTGCAGGGGTTGGGGGTGGGCGCAGCTCCCCTGCAAAAACTTAACTTTACATAATTAATTATTTTTTACCTTCATGAATATTTAGTAGGATATTTTTTCTTTGCGAGTATTGGTTGGTGGGCAGTCTTTAGATGAGGTGGGGTATGTTGTGTTGGTTTTGATAGGGTAGTGTGCTGTTGCTATAGCGGTAGTGATTAGTTTCATAGTTCCGTTTACTGTAACTCGTGTGCTTTATTTTAAGTTTTGTTAGGTATGTAGTGTAGGCATATAATTTTTAGGACAATATTTATGGAACTTGTCTTTGCTGTGTATTTGCTGTAGTGTATTGCAGGTTGGTCGGTGTTTTACAGTTTCTGTGATATGGGAGTCGGGTTTGTGACTTGTCAGGATTTTCAGATTTCAGTTTTGTGAAGTAGACCCATAGTTTATATATATATATATATATATATATATATATATGTTTATATTTCCATAGACACACACGCGCACACACACACACACACACACACACACACACATACACACACACACACACACACACACACACACACACACACACACACACACACACACACACACACACACACACACACATGTACATAACTGCAAACTGTACGTGCATTGCCCACAAGTTCTGCGTTACACTAATTGTACGGCTAATTATGTTGTAATATAGTTTGATGAGACCATGCATAAGTATCAGATGCTGGTCAGCAATAATGACTTTGAGTCATGGATTCAGACTGCAAACAAGAGGTAGCACTTATGAGAAGCATTAATTAATATGAGACAGTTATTTTGATTTTTGTGTAGTTTCATGGAATGTAACTAGCTGTGCCTTGCAAGTGCAGGTTTTTATACTTAATTACAAAAACGTGTTTAAGACATTTAAGATGTATGTCTAGCAATTATAGCCACATTTTGGGGAACTAGGTAAAAAAATACTGGATTGCATTGACTAGCTAAATAATAAGTGCTATCTGCTTTTTAATACCTAGTATTTACAGTGCAATTGAACATATTTTCATAATAGTTTTGTTTTATATTCCTGCATTAAATCTCTTTTTGAGCAATCCACGCATCTATTTTTATGCTGCTGACTACATTCTGGTCAGTTATCATGAATAAACCACATTAAAAACTAATCACATTAAAAATACAAATGTATATTAGAACCAGCAATGAATGTGACCAAATAGTTCTTCCTGGAACCAGATCAATGCTTCCAACTTTTCGCATAGTTCAGTTTTCTGTACAATATCATATTCTTGCTGTAAGAAAGGCTAGACAATTACAGTTCAATTTTCTGTAGCATCATTTATTTTCTAGAATATTAAAAGGACAGATTCTGTAATGAATCGTTTTATTGTAAAATTGTGTCTGTTTATAGATTGAGAGAGACATTTATTAAATGCCTTCTCGGGCCTTTTTCCGTTAATTCAGGCTTTCAAATGTGTCACCAGTGTGTGTGTGTGTGTGTGTGTGTGTGTGTGTGTGTGTGTGTGTGTGTGTGTGTGTGTGTGTGTATGTGAGAGTGTGAGTGTGTGTGTGTGTGTGTGTGTGTGTGTGTGTGTGTGTTTGGTGGGGTGGTAAAGTTCAAATAACACAGTTTCAGAATTGACAGGAAGCCATCATCTGCAAGCAAGAAAGCAACAGTCTTAATATCTGGCATTTATAGAAAAGAGCTGTACAAACACACAGTGCTAATTTTTGAACCGGTCACTGTGCAAAGAGCTGTACAACTAATCAGATGTACTTGGCAGTGATTAGTGCTAGCATTCTAAGGAAAGCAATACATAATTAACAGCACTATGTTGCTCTATATCCACAGCAATGCTAGAGTACCACTCATGAGTGACAAAATGGACATTGCACGTAATACAGAAGTGCACTCAAGCAATGGATGCTCAGAGGTGAGATGCAGTGTCACACAGACGCATGTTGCACCCATCTAGCACAAGGAAGGATGTTTGGAGGCAAGCATATATATCAATGTGAGGATACCCAGCAAAGTTATAATTATGTTTATCCTATAAATAGAAAGGTCATAATTGGCCTATATGGTGATGGTTCTCTTGTCTGCTGTCCTGGGGAACCATATATGCTCCTTCACATCTTGCAGCATTATACTGAGGGAATGGTCTGGGATTTGTAAGTCTGATGCCTGTGATATTCCTAACGTGTCCTCATAGATCACTGGAAAGTGCTTTTAGCTTAGATGGTAAATGCTACACCTTGCATGTTGCTATTACTCATGTTAATTAGAGCTGTACAATGTGCTACCTGCCTACGAGTCTCATCCAGTGTCTCAACAGAGTTCACTGTGTATCCAGTTGTTAAGCACATGAATCACAGCAAGGTGTTACAATTGACTGTAATGCTGTTCTGCACATCTATGCAAATTATATCATTACTGGGAGAATATGTTGTGGGTATAGTGAAAACTCAAACTAGGGCTGATGCCTAAGTATTTTAGTTTAACATCTAGTCATACAGAAATCAAAGGAATCATAGCAGTATAATCTATTATGTGAGTTATTCCATTGTCTCCTACTTTTTTGGCCCAAACCAATATGAAACAATATACTCCAGTGTGGGTATGCACAGGGCTTGACTTCTTGATCACAGTAATAAGCCTCAGTTATGATTTGGTGAGAAACACAACCTGCTTTGTACCATTTCCCCCATGTCATTGCACCAGTCCATGTGAATAAAGTACATCACCATCATCTTCATGGTTTAGCCACATCTCTGACTCTAGAATAATACACACATTATTCACTTGGCTTAATTGTACATTTTTTTACTTCCTTGTTCATGTACATAGATAACACACTTGTGTGTTATTGCGGTTCCTAGAATAGTACATGGAGGCCTTTGGCTTTCAGTTGCTGTGAGTAGCTTACCAACTGATGATTGAAGAATCCAGCCACATTAAAAAGTACAAACACTTTTAGTGACATGGAAAGGATAAGAAAGGAGTATGTGATCAAAGGCGATAACACAGCACTGCCAGCCTCAGTGATATAAGGACAAATGTAAAGCTGTGCACATTTTAGCAATCTGTCACCATTCTGTTAGTCTGAGGTCAGTGATGCAGAATTCTAGTCTGTGTCACTGCAAGTATGGGTGCTGATGAAATAAAAAAAGCATGCATCAGCATCCTTACCTTTTTATTTATTTTACTGTATTCTTACCTGTAGAATAGTGCTACTTTTATAGGTACTGCTACTAATAAAATTAAGGAGCTCCACTGGCAGGAGGATAAAGCCATGATCATAATCCAGGTGATCAAGTTTGAGTAGCAGGTTGGGCATCTGATAGAGCTGGCATGGGGGAGGAGAGGGTTGACAGTGCTTAGCCTGCTCATCTTCCTTTTGGGAGTGGGGAATGGAACATATACTTGGCACACTCTCCATGGTTAATTTGCCATTGGACATCAGGGATCACACTGAGATGCTCTCTGCAATAGGGGCAGGATGTCTTAATGACCAGGATGTGCAGACATGTACATACATCATGATGGCTCACTGCATGAGAACCCTCTGGACACTACAGAATTATACCGGGGGTATTAAGGATTTATAAGAAAATCCTGATTCCTAAAACATGAAAAACTGCTTCCAGTCCTGGCTTGTGCTTTACTATCACCCGAAGACAATGAACAGGCTATAGAGCTTTCACTCCGGAGACTGAAAAGGACTTGATAATCAATGCATGGCTTCCTATAAAATCAATAATAATAAAATAATAATAATAATAATAATAATAATAATAATAACAGAGGTCTATTGAAAGTCAAGGGACCATAACTGTGAGCCTTGGAAAAAGAAGGCATTAATAGAGATTAGAGTAAATATATACTTATTCTGAATTTACTATTTTTGTACTACAGGGGTGTAGTGAAGAAAGACCCCCCCCCCAAAAAAAAATGATTTAAACATGCAACTTTGAGCTCTGAAATTCAGTTCTTTGTTGGAAATTTTCTTGCATTTCTAAACTTACAATATTTGCAGTACTGTGCCTTGTATTTCTGCCAGGGTCTAATAATAATAAAAGTGCTACTATTAATAGTAATAATACCAACAACATTAGAGAAGACCAACCCAAGTCGTCCATATTCTTATATCTGGCCACTTGTAGATGTCCAATCCATCTGCACCTGGTCTCTGGAACAAAGCAAATCATCTTGTCTATAAACTGCAACTTACTGTAAATATACTATAAATAATAATGTAAATTCCATAGGTGCCCTTTGCACTTCTGACTCCATCTCCTCATGGTTATGTGACACAGGTGTTTAACCTCATAATTTCACCTGTACAGATTAATGTCCATGGGTAACACTATCCCATCCATAGTTGTCGGTCAGTGTAATAAAGAATACTATAACTACAGTTTTAAGAAATAAACAGCTTACAGCAATCCCATGAGTGGTTCACAGCTCAACCCAAAATGATGTATAAAAATACCAATGACACCCAATCTCCCAGCACCACATACTCCATCTAGGACTGCAGTCAAGTACATGTAAAACTCATTGCTATGACCATAAATAATATAATCTCTCTTCTTCTGGCAAGATCAGAATACATAGGTTCATAGGTTCATAGGTTCATACTAGGCTATCTGCCCTAGGGCATTTATAAGCCTAGCCAGAGTGTGTTTGGCTTTCGCCACCCATTTTAAATTAATTTTGCTATGCCCTTTTTCAAGGTTAGTTTACTGTGCCTCTGTCTAGCAGTGACACAGAAGTGATCCCCTGGTAAACCTATGATCTCCCATCCACTCGTCAAGATTCCTCTTGAAGAGAGTCAGTGAGGGACTCTGCCTAACGTGGACTGGGATTCTATTCCAGAGTGAAGGGAGCCTCTGGGTTATGAATCTGTCCCTCCAGCATGTTCTATTTATTTCTGTGCTGAGGTTCAAGTCCCTCGAGCACGTAGTTCGAAGGGATTTGGATTTTCTGAGGTGAAGCATGTCCATTAATTCTGGGTTGGACATGGCTTTATATGTCAGGCATAGATCGCCTCTAAGTAGGCGGTATGCAACTGAGTAGAGCTGGAGTTTCTTTAACCGAGCAGCATATGGCATCTGTTTGAGCCCCTTGATCCTCTTGGTGAGGTGCTTTTGGGGTCTTTCTAGTTGCTGCAGGTGTCGGGTAAGGTACACCCCAAATGGGGCATTGTATTCAATTATGGGCCTGATGAGGGATGAGTAAAGGGGCACAATGACCTCCCTTGATCTAGATGTGAATCCCTTCATGATAAGGTGGGCTATATAGAAGGTTTTTCTAACCACTTTGGCCACGTGGTTGTCAAAGGAGAGATTGCTATCAACTTGGGTCCCCAGGTCGCTAATTACTTCTTCCGTACTTAATGGATTTCCACCTATGTGGTAATTTGTGGGCACTTTGTTTTTGCCAAAGGGGGTGACTATACACTTTTTGGCATTTAGCTTGAGGCCATGGCTCTGGCACCAGTTATCTGTCTCAATGAGACCCTTTTGGAGGATGCTTGTGTCAGCTGGAGAGTCAATTATGGCGCCCAGTTTGCAGTCATCTGCGAACTTGGTCAGCCATAGTCCTCCCGTGTTGGTCTGTACCTCCAAAAAATATATACCGAACAAGAGAGGTCCCAGGACTGAGCCTTGTGGGATGCCGCTTGTAACTGGTTTGGAGTCTGACATGGCTCCAGCAATTCTGACCATGTGGGTTCTGTCCTTGAGCCAGTTTGCAACCCATCTTATGACATAAGGGTTTATATTTAAGCTGGAGAGCTTATCTATGATGCCCGAGTGGGGTATTGTATCAAAGGCTTTTGCGAGGTCCAGGTAGGCTGTGTGGACCACCTTCCCCTCGTCAATGGCCTTGGTGACTGTTTCAAAGAAATTGACCAGGTTCAAAAGGCAGGATCTGCCCTTAACAAAGCCGAATTGGGTAGGATCCAGTGTCTGTAGGTCCCCAATATCTTTATTTATGAGTTCCATGATGATCCTCTCCATAGCTTTGCAGACCAGGCTAGTCAGGCTTATGGGGCAGTAGTTTCCAGGGTCCGTTGAGGCACCACCTTTGTGGAGAGGGACCACTGTTGCTGTACGCCATTCTTTGGGTACATATCCTGTAGTAAGGCTGAGATTGAACAGTAGCTTTATGTTGGGGTTCAGCTCTTCTTGGAGTTCATGTAGGATGCAGCCCGGGACACCGTCTGGTCCCATTGATGCTGTGTTTTTTGCTTTGGAGAGGGCGGCTCTTACCTGAGCATCTGAGATGTCAGGGGGGCAGCACTCAGCTGGGATATATATTTGCTCTTTTGGGGAGGAGGGGGGGAGTTTGCACTTAACCTGTCAGCCAGGATGTTGGCAATGTCTGTGGGTTCAGTGTATTTTTTGTCATTTTGGACTAACTCTGAGCATACCTGGGAGTTACCACCCAGGTTCCTAGCATAACTAAAGAAAGCCTTGTGATTATCTTTAGTGTCCTGTGCAATTTTTCTCTCGAAGCTGGCCTTAGATGATTTTATGAGGGCCCGTAGTTTTTTGCTAATACTGATCAGAGATGCCTTCCCTTTTAGGGATTTTGCTCTATCATGTAGTAGCTTCCTCCTTCTGTTGTATAGATTTATTTATGGCTGGGGTCCACCAGACAGGATGCCTGCCTTTGGGGGATTGGGTCTTGGTTTTATTTGGGATTGCATGATCCATGTATTCCTGGAGGTGTCCATAGAATGCTGTTATAAAGGATTCTGCAGTTTGGACTGTAGTTTCCACTGGCCTGGGGGGTTTGAAGGATTCCACCTCAGTTTTGAGGAGTGAGAAGTTTGCTTTAGAGAAGTTTTTCACTGTGTTTTTTCTGGGCTGGGGGTGAGGTCAGGATGTGGACATCCAGTGAGATTAATTTATGGTCCGATATTACCAGTGAGGGGTATACCTCTGGTATGGAGCATAGAGTCCCCATGTTGGCAGTGGTGGCTGGTGACTTCAAATCAAAGGGGGGCTGCAGGAGACAGCTGAATGGGTGGGGTGAATGGGAAGGGGTGTGGCCAACTAGAAAGGGGAGGAGTTATGCTCAAACCCACAAAAAACTAACTTTAATTAAATACGCTGCCCTGGGTGCCAAACCATCATTATGAGAGTCCAATCAAGACAAAAATAAGTGTAGAAGAATAAAAATATTTCAATGCATTGGCAACATGACAGCTTACTTAATATCTAGATGGAAACAAAAGGTTATGAGGCATGAAAAAATAAATTACTTTTTAAATACATTACTGGAATGCCAGACAAAATCAAGTATAAGAAAAACAAGCAGCACTCAACTCAAACCACTTCTCCTTACACTGCAGTTCTAATTATAATTTATATTCAGCTTTTATTAAAGTACCAAGTAACATGCTGAAAGTAGAAATCTCTGTGATGCCCCCACTTGTAAAAATGTTTCTTATCCAAAAAAGACCTGCTGCCTGACAACTATCTACTTGGGGAAAACATGATCAAAGTAAAAAATGAAAAGCAAACAAGAAACAAGCTCAAGATACATTGCTTAAAGGATTACTGTACAGGTTACGGACCACACATGATTGGCATTCTGTTTAGTTTACGGGTAAAGCCTGTAGAGATGACTAGAAGTCTCCAGCAAGTGTAATGAGCTTTTTAAAATAATGTAATCATGTCCTTCAATACCCAAGTCTTATACATTATCTAGTTAAGTATTCTCTGCATGGCAACAACAGAAAGGCTTTCAATGTTGGCAATTCTTTAACAGTATGCTTATTAAAGCTTACTTGCATCTTACGATCTCAGACAAGCTTACCTTATGGTCATTAAAGCATTGCTACTTAAACACAGAGCAACAGGCACTTTGAGTAATAAGCATAAAATCAACAGTCCAAAAATATGACAGAAACCAGACCATTCTGCAAAATCAAGGACAGATGAAAAGCCACTGTAGTACTTGTCTCTACCTTGGATGGGGGGACACTCTGCACATTTACACTGCATAACCACTCCTTGCCTTGCTTAGACACATCCAGAGTCACTACATGGGGGAGTGGGGAGCAACAAGTATGTCACAATTTGAAAAGTCTCTGGCTGACTGTGATGGCCCTGACACATTTTTCATACCTCTCAACCTCAGAGCAAGAAATCTGGACAAAGCCATACATAGAAGTGGGACAAAGGCCCAAAAATAAGGACACTTTTTAAATATTGCTCTTATAAACTTAGAAAGATAATAGAATAGATCTTGCATTAGTATGAATTTTCTGAAGGGTATGAAATCTGAAACTCAAATGTCTGTCATTTTCTAACTTCAGTCTTTAATGATTTGTCACCAATTTGCCAAAAAAAACACAATTTTAAGAAAAATGGACCAAAGATGTGATGCAAAAATATAAAATAGCCACACAATACAGCTGGGAACATGTCAAAGAAAGGACACTTTAATATTAATACTGCTAACTTGAGCAGCTAACAAAATAAAACAATCTACATGCATTTCTGAAATAAAAGCAATCTATAACTTTGATTATTACAGTTATTTCTTAATTGTAAACCCTCCATGTTTTCTTCCAAAATTGCTATTTTGTGGAGAGATTATTAGGGGGAAGAGCAACATTTTGAGCCAAAATCGGGGACAGTTGAGAGGTTGGCTATGCCTAATTCTATAAAGCAATTTATTTGCATGTACCGCTCAACCTGTTAATGCAATAAATCGGGACAAGGTCAAATATATTGGGGGAACATATAAACAGTACTAAAAGTTGCTCTTGTATAAACTGAGACAGTTGATAGAATAACAGGTCTTACTTTAGCAAGCATTTTTGTGAAGGTTATGAAGTCTGAAACTCAGTGTATCATTATTTTAGTGACTTAATTCCTAAATGATTTGCCAGAAAAAACACAAATTTTATGAGGAACAAACCAAAAATAAGAAGCAAAAATCTATTCATTCTTTGAAAATCTGGACAGTTGGGAGGTATAGTTCAGCTGGGCCTGTCTGAGTTTGCCGTCCTTCCCCTTCACAAAAATCATGGTTGAATGGAGCCCCTGCAGCCATTCCACTGAACCATTACTTGGTTATTTCACTCCATTTACCATAAACACTAATGTGCGTACTGCTTTACTTCTATGATGATTTGGACTTCATTTGAAAGTTTTATTTTGCATTTTACAGCACAAACACTAAGACATCTGCTAAACAAAGCAATGCAGTCTCACAATGAAAACAGACTTAGCATTAAAACTTCTCTGCTCTTGAAGCACACATTCATTGAAACAGCATTGAAACCCACATTCAAAGAAAATACATTTTGCCAGTGGCAGATTAATTTTGGGCTGTTTTCAAATCATAGGCCCCTTGCATATAAAACATACATGAGCTCTTTGATACACCTTCCTGATTGTACTAAATTATATTCCTTGTGCAATACAGTACAGTTGTTAGAGGGCGTTTTAAATTTGTTTTGGACATTTTTCCAGTAAGCAAAGAAACAAAATGCATGCACCCATAATGACAAAACTGCCCAGTTCAGAACATTTCTATCATAAGTCTACTCAAACTTCTACAGTCCACCATTGTGTTTTAAATTTGTTTTGAACATTTTTCCAGTAAGCAATGAAACAAAATGCATGCACCCATAATGACAAAACTGCCCAGTTCAGAATATTTCCATCATAAAAGTCTACTCAAACTTCTACAGTCCACCATTATCAGTAAATATACACAATTCTACAGTCCACCATTATCAGTAAATATGCACACTTCTACAGTCCATTTTCAGTAAATATGCACAATTCTACAGTCCATTTTCAGTAAATATGCACAATCTCTGAAGTAAAAGTCATCTAAATAATTCCACATTAAAGAAATCTGTAACTAATGAAGATGTTGCTGCTAGCAAACACCTTTATATTTCATGGTTTCATCGAAAAATAAAGTGTCTTTTGCCTCTGAGAAATAAATTGCCTATATTACATTAAAAAATAAGCTAGTAATATTGCAAGAGGAAATGGATGGCAAACTGATAACAGGCTCATGGTTAGTATCTTTACCAAGGAGGACATTCTCAGTACGGCAGCATCCACCCCTTGTGGGAGTAGAACCCACAGCCTTCTGCATCAAAAACAAGTACACAACCTGTTGTGCTATTAACAATGCAAGCAGACTCAGCATAAGCAGCACTAAACTTCTCTTCATCTGCAGCTCTCAGCTCCTTGTAAAATCTACTCAATATTCAGCTGCATCTTAACTTCAAAGTGCAAGAAATCTGGAAAAAGCCAAAATTTATTGGGGGGGGGGGTCAAAAGCCCAAAAAACAGGGACACATTAAACACTGCTTGTATAATCTTGAAAAGTTGCTAGAATAAAATGCTGTGTTACCACCATACATTTTACTGCCAAGGTCCCTCAAACCAGTAAGACTCTCAAGTTATTTTTACAGGGAGACTACCTTCTATCATATGTAACAAAATATACCTGCTCTGTCATGTGCTTAACATACATGTCATGTTTTCATTGTAGTAAACATTTTTGCATCTTGGATTTAAAGTATAGTCCAGTTATGTGATAAAATTTGTAAAGTATGCATAGTAGTCAACTATAAATTGAAATACTGTTTCATGAAAAGTTTTAAAAATGCTTCTGTATGTGGGAATTAAAAATGAATTCTGAGGCCTGCCTCATTTCTTTCAATTCATTTTAGTGTTCCCTGTCTTTTCTATTGAATTAGTATTGTACAAGAAAGGAAATCTGTACAACTTTCTACTTACTTTCTATAGGACAGTGTACAAAATATTATGAATGTTAGGTCTAGTTAACTGTAATAATGCATGCAAGGCTCTTGTGGCAATTTTCACTTCATTTTAATACTCCAAAATGTGTTACTGGACAGTGTACCACATTTTTAGAATATCAGGCCTGTGTGCTTTCATCTCATGTACATAAATAGATGGATACATATAAGGCACTTCTAATAAATTTGTACTTTATCCTGATGCTTTAGAAACACTTCAAGAGTTACTAAGAGAGCATTTTCCTTGACTCATGCTATGAAATTAGGAGGCGGGTGGGGGTGATTCTCCAAGGCCCGTGGTCGGAAAGCACTCAAGATACTTCCATTCAGGGACAGATATAGATCTAGCATAACCTACATAACTGCCTAGAGCCCAGTGCTCATTGTGGGGACCATAAACATCAGAATTAACAAAAGGAAAATCTCATTGTACTGTACTGCCTGGTTAAAAAAAAATAGTTTTTATCACACACACACACACACACACACACACACACACACACACACACACACACACAAAGTATAAATGTAAAAAGCACCAGCAAGTACCATACACAAAGTAAAAAGCACCATACACTTACCTGTCCATTCTCCTTCTCCATAATATCCAGCTAACGTACATCCTGCCCGCGCACGCAAAGACCCGCGAGAATCCCTAAAATCAAACCTCCCGACGAGACTCTTCTGACTGCTGCTGTTGCAGTCCGGCCGCGATATATCATCCCAGCGAGTCTGTGCACTTTAAAAGTGCACAGACGTCTCCATGTGTTCCCTATGGGTCCTGCCGGACTGCCTGGAGCATGCGCATAGACGCGCAGTAGTCGGGACTACTGCGCATGTGCGAAGTCCGCGAAAATTTAAAAACATTTCTTTTTCTATTTTTATTTCGTTCTGAGGGGGCTGCAGTCTGGCAGTCCGATAGCACGGGCCACCCCTGCATGTTGGTAATGATCAGGTCCAGTATGTTTTCCCCTCTTGTGGGAGTGGTGACTAGTTGTTCCATAGTATTTGAGTTTATAAATTCTAGGGACCTTTGGGCTAGGGTATTGGGGTTTGAGTAATGCTCCCAGTCTATGTTTGGGTAGTTGAAGTCTCCCAATATAATGGTGTTTGGAGAGAGCTTCATATTTTCCAGTGTTCTCAGGAAAGCCGAGTGGGATTCCTGAGTTTGGGAGGGTGGTCTGTAGCAGGCTATAAACTGAAAGGCAGTTTTACCCACTGTTAGTTGCACATGGATGGTCTCCGATGCTACGTGCAGTGCCACCAACCTGGAGGTGTGGGTATCTTTGATGAATATGGATACTTCCCCTCCTTTTGTGGTTCAGTCCAAGTTTTGGGGGTGAAAAGCATGATATGAGGTATAACCTGGTAGTGCTGGGGTGCTCTCAATAGCCTTGAACCAGGTTTCTGTCACTGCACAGACATCGATGCTTTCCATGCTGAGGAGAGCTTCGAGTGCGTGCATTTTGAGGTTTAGACTTCTGGCGTTGAGTAGCATTACCCTTAGTTTCTTTTTTCCTTGTGTTATCTATGGAGGTGGGTTTGTCTTTTGAGCCTTGCCTAAAAAAGGCACTATGGGTGTGGCAAGAGCCTTTGCCAATATCCGAAAGCCTAGGGGTGACAGGTGCAAGCCATCCCTAGCGAAGCAATGTGGCTTGTCGAGCATGTCATCCCAGGCTGACAGGCACTGGATCCCCATTGAATGACACCAAAACTTTAGCCAATTGTTGAAATTGATCATCTTGTCTTTATATTGTGGCATCATTCTTGGAGAGAATAAGATGCTACTCAAGGTCAGGGTCATACCGGCCTGGGCTACATGCTCAGAGAGCTCCTCTATGTCTCTTTTCATGTAATCCAGGGAGGTACGTCTCAGGTCATTCACACCAGCATGGACAATGACTGAGTCATATTTGTACTTGCCTTGGAGTGACCTGAGTGCTTGTGTTATGTGGCAAATCCTAGCGCCCGACAGGCAGCTCACCATGACCTTCTCCTTGTTCAGCCTGGTGAGCGGGACGTCAGTGTGTCTGACAATAGAATCACCTATTACAAGTGTATCAGATGTGTTGTTTAGCCTTAAGGGTTGTGACTGTTCGGCACACTGGCTTTGTGAACTATGTGATGCACGTGTTCTGTTTTGGGGTAGCGGTTGCTTGGATGTCTGCTTTGGAGGTCTCTGCTGCTTAGGCAGATTTTTATTTAGAGCCTCCGAGTATGTTTGCGTGTGTTTATGTGTTTGGTTTGCTGTTGTGATAGATCTATGTGGGACTGGAATTGTGGTGTGTGTGGTTACCTTCTCCTCATGACTGGTTACGCCAGTACTGAGTTGAGAGAGCTCAGCCTCCAGTTTGCCTATATGATTGCATCTCTCACATATGTTAGAACTTGTTGGGAGGAGGAGAGGGTTATCTGTGTACATGAGACAGTTGTAACACTGCCTCAAGATTCCCAGATTCACCAGCTGGACTTGGAGGGGAAACCGTCAACTGACCTTTGGACATGCTAGAATAGTATAGGGAACTCCTTTATAATTGAATCAAAAGGGCCAATGGAGAACAGAGTACTCAAAGGGAGTATGTGAGTATGTAGTGCTTTTAATTTTTTAGTGCTAACATAGAATTGCTTGTATGAGCAAGTGCCGGGCTTTAGATTAAGAATAGGGTGTTTATTTTGAGAGCTAGAGCAGTTTTAAGGAAAAAAGTGAAGAGCAGACTTTGTGGAGCCGAGAATGGTTTAAACCCGATTAAGCGGTGCTGCTCTATGCGCAAAATCGCGCTAAGCCACACTAAAGCGGGTTTTATACAGGGGGACTTGAAAGAGCTAGAAATTGGCCCAAAACGGCCAATAGACTACAAGATTCTTGTACTGGGTTCACTCCTCCAGGGACAGATAGGCTGCTCTAAACTCCCCACTCCCACTGGTGAACAAAGAAGCCTCCTTTTATCCAAGAAAGGAAATGGGCAATACAGGAACTATCCAAAAGTCCAGAATACAGCAAAGCCTGTATTAGGGACTATTCTAAGTCAGGAAAGGTGGGAAACAAGGATCATTTTTTTTTGTTTTTTTGCTTTTTAGTACACAAACAGCAGAAAATGCAGTAAATATATAACACAGGCTAGCGCACGTGAGTATGTAGCCTCAACAGGTAAATTCAACAAACAGGACAAACTTTTAAAGTGCAGGTAAAAAATAACTGTAAAACAGCTTTAAACAGGCAAAAGAGCAGATATTCTCGCTTTTCAGCGAGAACGGACAGTCGCACAGGTAATAGCAGAAAAAAATTTACTTAATCAGGTAAGCAGTCGCTCTTTTTGTCTCTCTGCTGCTAGCACCACTCTGCAGGACCACAAGGAGCTTTGCTGAGTAGGAACAAGTGCAAAAACCGCGCCAAAGCAGGTTTTATACGGGGGGACTTGAAAGAGCTAGAAATTGGCCCAAAATGGCCAATAGACTACAAGATTCTTGTGCTGGGTTCATTTCTCCAGGGACAGATAGGCTGCTCTAAGCTCCCCACTGCCACTGGTGAACAAAGAAGCCTCCTTTTATCCAAGAAAGGAAATGGACAACACAGGAACTATCCAAAAGTCCAGAATACAGCAAAGCCTGTATTAGGGACTATTCTAGGTCAGGAAAGGCGGGAAACAAGGATATTTTTTTGTTTTTTTGCTTTTTAGTACACAAACAGCAGAAAATGCAGTAAATATTTAACACAGGCTAGCGCACTTGAGTGTGTAGCCTCAACAGGTAAATTCAACAAACAGGACAAACTTTAAAATTGCAGGTAAAAAATAACTGTAAAACAGCTTTAAACAGGCAAAAGAGCAGATATTCTCGCTATTCAGCGAGAACGGACAGTTGCACAGGTAATAGCAGAAAAAATATATACTTAATCAGGTAAGCAGTCGCTCTTTTTGTCTCTCTGCTGCTAGCACCACTCTGCAGGACCATGAGGAGCTTTGCTGACAAGAACTTGCCTTCATTTTTCTCATAGCAGAAGAAGTGTCATTTCTTGTTGGTTGGACATGTGCATTGACATTGTTCTCTGTGACCCATTCCATAATGTATGTACACAGAAGGATTATTTATGTATATTTATATCCAGACAATAAAAGTGTGACTTCAGCAGCCCAAACACATGCTCTTTATTTTTTCTGGTTTGTGATAGTGCACAATTGTACCCCAGGTCAGTTTGATTGTGTGAATTTCTGATGGGTGTCATAAAGCAGGATTCAAGGGTATATCAAGTGTCACCCACAAGATGGTACTGTGGAAAGTCACCCCTCGTAAACTGCTGATAAAAGTCACATGAGTGTCACATGTGTGAGTTGTGAAAAGTGCCTGGGTGGCCTACACCCACATTATAGGTGATTTCATTGTGCATCACAGACCACCTGGCAGTTGTTGGAGTGGCACCCTTTGTGCTTCATTTATCTCTCCCTCACTTCATGAGGTTGGGCCTTTATTTCATTGTGGGTACACTCTATGGTCCCTAGTTCCTCAAGGAAATTGGCTATGTCCTAGAACTCCCATAGAGTGTTTGCTCACTCCTCTGGGGTACATGGGAACCCCATATGCTATCCCTTGTACTGCAGTATGGCGTTGAAGAGGTAATGGAGTATTCTTGAGGCAGATGCCTGAGATACCCCCACTGTGTCTCCAGTAGTTCACTGAAAGGTCCCTGTAGCTAATGTACATAAAGCCACACATATCATTGTATCCACTGGGATAGGTACACCATAACTTGCACAGAGATGCAGATGAGAGTGACACATGTCCGCAATTTCTTCCATGATGTCCCTGTTTACACAGTAATGGTCCACTATGTTGGTTCCATGCGGGACATGAAATGTTAAGCATAATACGATGACTCTGCACCTCTAGGTGCGACACTTCACATCATCAGGCAAAGCAGCTGCAATAACAACCTCTTGTAAATACACTTTTATAACAGCTGTGGCAACCCCAAGAATATGTTACATGATATACTCTTTGAACATGGGCATGTGACATACAGAACAGAAATACAGATTAGCCACTAAGGGCAGCTTACTAATGTGTACTGTAAAAGACAAACTATGTGAGCCAAATGGTCCTTGAATCCTGCCACTTTCCTTGTTTCTATCTTATGCACTGTGGTACACACTGCAGTACACACTACAGTATGCACTGCAGTACACACTACAGTATGCATTGCAGTACACACTACAGTACACACTGCAGTATGCACTACAGTACACACTGCAGTACACACTACAGTGCACACTGCAGTATGCACTGCAGTGCATACTGCAGTATACACTGCAATATGCACGACAGTGTGCACTGCAGTACACACCACAGTACAGCTACAGTACACACTGCAGTACACACTATAGTACGTTTTTTTTGTTTATATTAAATGATGTCAGTATTCAATGCTGATATTCTTAAGAAGTCAGAAACCCAAATACATGAAGTCCAAGTTAGCAGCTCACATAGGGCATCTTTACCAATAAAAATTAAGTTCTTGAATAAGTAATATATAACTGGTTGGTTACTGGATGAATAAATGAAAGAGCAGACTAAAACACTTTTAACAATAGCTTTCAGTCTAGTAAGGTTCAGACATATTGATCTGGAACATTGTGTCTCCAGTTGTCCATAGGTTCACACAACACAGACAGCAGCAAAACGATTTTCTGCATATTTTAAATACTGGCTTGCCTTGTGAGTACATCAGAGCCATAATGCATATAATTCAGAGTATGGACAAGACTTGTGTAAGTATCACAGGCTCATAAAAATACACATCGCTTGCAGAATACACAAAACTGGAAACGGCAGATGAAAATGCCTTTTGTTTTCTAATAGATATTTGACTTGAACCGAGTGACAGAAATGTTTATATAGGACTGAAATAAATTTTTCTTAGATTCTAATACACAATAACATTATTATTTAGAATACACATCTCTTACAATGCTGTATTCTTTTAAACAAATGTAATATTCTTCAAAGAAAATTTTAAGAAAGTGTATGCTACACTTAAAAACTGGATAACCATGTAATAGGTGAACACCTGAGATATGAAGGGCTTAATAGGCATTGAAGGTTTATTCTGACTAGTTTTCCTTTTTAATGCTCAGAACACAAAACCCACTGCTTAATGGAATTTTGAAGCCATTTCTTAATCTCAAGAATAAACCTTAATATCTGGGTCACAGTCAAGGCATGACTTTATCCCTCTGTACTGTGTAGCTGACCTCCACACACAAATATTTTTAACTACTATAAAATGTACTGATTGCTGTCGACTTAAAATCCACAGCTTGGATATAGCTGCTGGTACCTTCTTTAATATTCTCAAATGCTTAACCATTTGACCCTAGTCAAATGTATACTAAGAAAAAAAAAAACTGTGGTGGATTATAAATGAAATTACATTTCTCATGAAACATTATGCAAGGAAGCCAAATGGCTTACACAAAATGCTCTGTACGAGCACGTACACAAATGCATGGATCCCGCCATATCTAAGAGGCTCTCCTCCAAAAAAAAAGGAAGCCAATCTGGTGGTTTCTTGCCATAAACAAACTCTACAACAGAAGGAAGAAACTGATGCAGAATAAGGTGAAGTCCCAAGACTGGAAAAACTCCCTTATCAGCCTCAACAAAAAGTTGAGATCCCTCATCAAATCCTCTGAAGCTAGCTATGAAAACATAATTGCAGCAGATAGTAAAGACGACCACAAGGCCTTCTATAGTTATGTAAAGAACCTCCACGGCAATACCCAGATTTGCTCTGAGCTACTGCACAATGGTACCTCCTATACCGAGCCAACAGATATTGCCAGTATACTAGCCGACAGATTCAGTGCCATCTCCCCCCCAAAGGACCAATCACAATACCAGTAGATTGCCAGGCACCCAGTATTACTGCTGCACAGGATAAAACAGCACTGTCCAAGGCCAATAATACATCTTCTATGGGACCTGACAATATCCCTGGCTGTGTTCTACATGAACTACAAAGTGAACTGGCACCTCACCTGTGTGTCCTGTTCAATCACAGCCTCACCTCAGGCTTTAACCTTACCGAATGGTGCACTGCTATAGTCATCCCCCTCCACAAAGGAGGAGTGACTACAGACCCTGGGAACTATTGCCCCATTAGCCTGACAAGTCTGATATGCAAAGCTATGGAACGCATCATCATGGACCTGATAAACAAGAATATAGGGAATCTCCAAACTCTGGATCCCACACAGTTTGGTTTTGTGAAGGGTAGATCATGCCTGCTCAACTTGGTCGACTTCTTTGAGTCAGTCACCAGAGCTGTGGATGAAGGCAAGGTGGTTCATACAGCCTACCTTGATCTGGCCAAGAACTTTGATAACATTCCCCACTCAGGAATCACAGAAAAACTCACTAAGCTAGGCATCAACCCCTATATCACTAGGTGGGTTGCAAACTGGCTCACAGATAGAACCCGCAGTGTGAAAGTAGCTGACTCCAAGTCAGACTGCTGACCAGTCATGAGTGGAGTCCCACAGGGATCGGTCCTGGGTCCTCTCCTGTTTGGTATCTACTTCTCAAAAGGCCAGTCCAATATGAAGGGACTCTGGCTGACAAAGTTTGCAGACGGTTGCAAGTTGGGAGCCATTATTAACTCCCCAAGTGATGTTGACATCCTACAGAAAGGCCTCACTGAGACCAATGACTGGTGTCAGAACCATGGCCTTAAACTCAATGCTAAAAAATGTGTCATCATCCCCTTTGGGAAAAACCCAGTTCCCATGAACTACCACATAGATGGTAGTCCACTGAACACAGAAGGCGTTATAAGAAATCTGGGAACACAGGTTGACAACAACCTCTTTTTTGACCACCACACTGCCACTGTGGTCAGAAAGTCCTTCTATGTGGTACATCTCATTACTAAGGGTTTTGCATCCAGGAAGAAAGAGGTCATTGTCTCTCTCTACTCTTCCCTCATTAGGCCAATCATCGAGTACAATGCCCCATTTGGCATGTACTTCACTAGACATCTGCAACAACTGGAGAGGCCGCAAGAGTACCTCACAAAGAGGATCCTAGGCCTTAAACACTTGTCCTATATGGACAGACTCAAAAAACTCCAACTATTATCTGTCTCATATTGCCTACTTAGAGGCGATCTTTGTTTGACTTATATGTCTGACCCAGCTCTGTTAGAAATGCTACATCTAAAGAAATCACAATCCCTCCACACCACATGCTCCAGAGACTTCAACCTCATTAACACAATCAACAGAATATGCTGGAGGGACAGGTTCATAACCCAGAGACTGCCCATGCTATGAAATAGACTTCCCATACATGTCAAACAAAGTACCTCACTGGCCTCTTCAAGAGAAATCTTGATGAGTGGTTGGGAAATAAAAATTCACCCTGGGATCACTCCAATGGCTCTACTCGACAGATATACTGGAAACCATGGTCGGGTGGCACGATGCCAGGGTAATCCTATGAGCTTGACTTGTAAAGGCTCCAGGGCCATTAGCCTAGTACACACCTATGAACTTATGAACCTATGATAAAAAGCCCCTGCAGATCCAATATAAAGAGCCCCAGAATAAAGCAAAAAAAAAAAAAAAAAACTTTCATACACAGCAAACTAAGTACAAGAAGAACTACAACTTTTCATGAACAGTCTATCACTCCTGAATTCAGGTAAAGCAGTGCAGCCTGCCTATTACTAAATTCTTTAGACTATGAAATGGCTGAGAAATTCAATATTATTTTATGAAAACTTCCCATAGTCACTATCTGTATAGGTTCAACCAGATATTTATTTACATTTGTTTACCGGGAAAGTCTGACTGGGTCAGAAGCCCATTTTCAGCAAAGGCCTGGGGAGAAACGCTCCACAGAAATACAAACAATATACAATAATTAGATAGTACAATAGTATACATACAGTAAGATGCAGAATACATATGTTCTAGTTAGTTTATACAAAGTAGTATTCAGTACAGTTTTCTAGTCGATACAGGTTCAAAAAGAAAAACACGAGCATTTCAGTGAAGATCACCGTGAGAAAAAATAAAGTGAGTAATGTATACATATTAAATAATCCACAGTCCAGTATGGTAACGAAAGAACCAGACACTCTGTCAGCTTTCTTTAACATAAATTTATTTAGGCAAAATAAAAACGTTGGTAAGTGCTTTCGCCAAATAGCTTCTTCAGACCTTATAACAGCTAAACATTCTGTCCCTTATTTAAACAAATTCATACTTCTCACACCCAATCAAAAGCTTTCTTGTGTCAGAACAATTATGTTAAAGTCATAAAACACAAATCTAAAATACATATATTATTAAAGTGAATATATATATCTATATTACATCAATGTATCAGAAATAACTTAATAATAAACTACATTCATATAAACATTCAATAAAAATAAATATAAAAAAAATCTAAAAACTTCATTTATTTATTTATTTATTCTCCTACTTTTTAATAAGGGTTTCATAGAGGCTCTTTCACTGAGCCCTTCCCCTGTATCTGCTCTCATAACAATAATCCAATTTATTTCCCTACTTTCTGTAAAATTCCTGATGTCACCTTCTCTAATGGTTGGTCTAATAACTTCTATGACCCTAAAATTAAATCTATGTTCTTCTCCTAAACTCAAGACATGTTTCGACAATGCATTGCATTCATATTTAATTAGAATGTTATATAAGTGTTCTCTTATCCTGTCCTTGAATACCCAGTTAGTCTTCTCTGTATAGAATGAATGACAGGATTCACACTCTGCCAAATATACTACATTAGATGTAAGGCAGGTGGCTGATGACTTAAAAACATATTCCTTTTGTGTATCTGGGTGTTTAAATATATTACTAGTATTAATGTATGGACAATAGTTACATATCCCACAAGGTTGTGTAGATGTGTCAATATCCATTCTTTCTCTCTTTCCATTATAGGTTCATAGGTTCATAGATTAGTACTAAGCTAACTGCCCTTGCGAGCCATTTTAAGCCTAGCCAATAATCCCTTTTGAGACTCAAACCCTGCACCTTGTGTTTGCAAGGCAAATACCTTAACTATTAGGCCACCCTCCCAACAATTATTATAGCAAAATAGTCTATTCAAATTTTTTCTATTCTTATAGGAGAACTTAGGTCTGTCTCCTATCAATTCATTTATATCTGAGTCTACTGATAATATAGACCAATTCTTAGTAAAAATATCTACAAGTTGTTTATTGTCACTAGTATAAAAGAGGGGTATCTTTGAAAGACTACTGCCAAGATTTTGTATGACCATTTGTCCATCTGTGGCAGTTGGTCCATAATAAGGTCGTGCAGCATTTTTCTTCAAATTGTTAACCGGTGCCAAATTCTCCTCAATCTCATATTTCCTATAGCCTCTGGTTATAAGCCTCTTCTCTAGGCTATTCATTTCTTTTACAAACCCTTCTTCTGTGGGGTTTAGTTTAAAAACATACCCCGGATGCATACTAGTCCTAGCCAGGAGAGAATTCCTATAACAGGACTTCCTAAAAACTCCTGTATTTATCAGACCACTTAGTAGTCTCTCAACATATACATCTAAATATTCTATTCTAACATCTGATGATGTCATAGTAAACCTCCAAAAACTGGTCAAATTGTTCATGCCATCGAGAAATTCTATTAGCTGCTCTTGGCTGCCTGTCCACAATACAAAAATATCGTCCACAAAATGACGATAAAAAATTACATATCGTATAAACAACTCTATCTTGAACAGAACAGTATTTTCCAATGAGCCAAAAACATGTTGGTGTAGCTATTGGCACAAGATGTGCCCATAGCTATGCCATCATTTTGAATGTACATCTGTTCATGGAATATGAAAACATTATTTTCCAATACTATCTCCAGAAATTGACAGATCAAATCTATCTTAACATTATCAACATGTTTTTGGCTCATTGGGAAAATACTGTTATGTTCAAGATAGAGTTGTTTATCGTCATTTTGTGGACAATATTTTTCTAAGTTGGTAAAGAGGGGGAAAGAATATAAGAGTGTAAAGAGGGGGAAGGTTCAGGATATGGCTAATCTGGTATTGCCAGTGAGGAAAGGCTTGCTTCTGTACAGTGAGCCAAGTTTGATGTGAGCTTTCTTAATTGTGGTGGCTATGTGTTGGTCAAATCTGAGTTTGTTGTCAACTGTCACTCCAAGGAGTTTTGTATGCTCAGCTGGTTTGATGACTGTGTTGTTTTCTGAGAGAATAGTAAAAGGAGGGGTGGTCAGTGATTATTTGCTTCTGGTAAATAGCATTAACTGTGTCTTTTTGGGGTTGAGGATTAGTTGTGATTTACTTAGATATGTTTCTTTATCATTAAAAGCTTGTTGGGCTATTATTTGGAGGTCTGGTAAGGTATCTGCTGAGCAGATTAAAGTTGAATTGTCCGCATACTGAACTACTTTAGCATGTGTTGTGGATGAGGCTAGATCATTGGAGAAGATGGTGAAAAGAAGAGGTCCTAGTGTGGACCCTTGAGGGACTCCAACCAAGACAAGCAGAAGTGGTAAGAGTTCGGACTTCCATTGTACTGCTTGTTGTCTGTCAGAAAGATAGCTTAGCAACCAGGACAGGAAAGTCTTTGATAGGTTTAATGAGGCAAGAGTACTAAGGTGTTTCTGATAGTAGATGGTGTCATACACTTTTGACTTGTCTAAGACGATTGATGCTACTTGCTGGTTTGAATTTCTCAGTTGGTTGATAGTGTTAGAGAAATTAATTAGGGCTGTGGCGGTGCTATGTTTTGGTCTGAAACCATGTTGGGAGGAAGAGATAAGGTTGTAAGATAACAGGTACTGTAGTAATTGAGTGTGGATACATTTTTCCAGAATTGTGATACAGAGGGAAAGGATGACTATGAGTCTGTAATTGTTTAATTCTGCTGATGTTCCTCCTTTATGCAGAGGGGTGATATAGGAAATGTTCCATAATTTTGGGACATATTTTTCTGCTATAAACCTATTTACCAGAATGGAGATAGGCAGGGCTATGGCATCAGCTGAAAGTTTGTGGTACTCATTTGGGAGTTGGTCAGTGCTAAGGAAAAAGATTTCAGTTTTTTCAGCATTGTTCTTATGGTGTTAGTTGGGACAGGTTTGAGGTCAAAAAAGTTGTTGTTAGTTTCCTCATTAGGTGGAAGATACAGAGGGGTGTAATTGCTCCCTGTAACTAAGAAGAGGATGGTGTTTATAAAGTAGGTGTTCATATGTGAGGCAATACTCATGCTTTGGTTATTGGTTGTTGGTTCTGGGGTTGTAGCTTTACCTGGGTGGAGGAATGAGTTAATTGCTAGCCAGAACTTTTTGGGATTGTTAGGTCTATGGTCACTTAAATTATTTGGAAGGCATCTGGAGAGATAGTTGAGGGTGGTACTGTTGATAAGTGACCAGTCTAAGATAGATTCCCTTTTACTATGTTTATCTATTCAAGTGGGAACCTGGATTGTTTGGGAGAAACCATGAAAATTTATGAAGGTAGAGGGGTTATCACCAGTGCAAGTCTTCCAGTTTAAGTTGAAGTCAACTGTGATAGTGGTTTCACAGGTGTAGGATGGGGCTGTCCAGGCTATGAGTTCCTCATTGGCAGTGGGAGGATTATTGGGAGGTATGTAAGTGGCTATTATGGTAATATTTTTCTTTGGGTTGATTCTGAGCCATGTTACTAGAACGTAAAAGTTGTTATCATAAGGATATTTGATGGGTACGTAGTCTATGCTTAGGTTATCTTTGTAGAAGATTGCAACCCTGCCACCCTTCTTCCTGATCCTGTCTAACCTGTGTACACTATAACCTTGTGGGAGTATGTCTGGGTCTCTTATATGGGGTTTTAGCCAAGTTTCTGTTGCTATAAGAATGTCTGGTGAATATTGTGCAATGACTGCATAAATGTCTGTGATCTTGTTAACCAGACTTCTAAGGTTCATATTAAAAATGAGAAGGTCTGTAGTGTTAATGTGAGGAAGCGGTGGAATGGTAGCCATGATGGTATGTTGTGCAGTATGTGGCCCGGGATTGGGGTGTATATCACCACTATGGAGAATCTGTGATAATACACATGCATGTTTTTGTGACAATTTGGAGAGTATGTGAAGGTGTTTGCTGAAGTGGTTAATGGTATTACTGACAACTACATGACTGAAGTGGAAGTATGCAATAGGTGTGTGACTGTAGAGTTGGGAGGAGATGGCAAGGTAGGAGAGTGAGGAGTGGATGGTATTAGTATAATATAGTGTGGGGCTATGGACATGTTGTATCTGTAGGTTACTGTAGGATGTTAGATAGTATGCAGATAGTAGTAGGGTATAGAGTGTGGGCAGGGGAAAGAGCATGGTGTGTATTCTTTTTAAAATGTAGGTTACCTGGACAGTGTGATGAAGATATAGGGGAAAAAGGGGTGTTGGTGCAGTGTGTTGTTAGTAGCGTGATTAAGGATTGTTGCAATTAAGTTGTGTGAGGAGAGGGAATAGTGTTACAAATAGTGTGATTGGTTAACTTCCCCCAATCAAAAATCAGCCTCCATCCACCAGTCACACCTCAGTTAACCAATCACACCTCAGTTAACCAGTCACACCTCAGTTAACCAATAGTGTGATTGGTTAACTGAGGTGTGACTGGTGGATGGAGGCTGATTCTTGATTGGGGGAAGTTAGGGGAGTGGTTAGCATTGGTATAAGTCTATGTGATGCAAGGGTGGGTGGAAATGGGGGTAGGGTAGAGGAGCGGAGTGAGCCCAAACGTAGTGAAGGTGAATAGAGCGGGATGGTCCCCCCTCACAGAAGAGTGGAAAGAAAAACAATCAGTATGAGAAGTAGAAGCTTTGGAGCGGTAAGGTAAGTGAAAGCAAGGAAGAGGTAGAGGCAGAAAGGTAGGAGTGTAAGCAGATAGTTGCAAACACACTGTATTTATGGCCTTGGTGTGTAAGTAAAACAAATGAAGGTAATTGTATCTGGGGACAAAATACACCAAGTAAATGGTACTAGCCTTACTTTACAGGAATTCTAATGGGGAGGCAGATTTAGTTGAGACAAGATTCAGCAAGTATATGGTTAGTTGTACCACTTAGTGGCAAGAGACCAAGCTATGCCTGGGGTGGGGGTGGGTAGCCCTTGTAGGTGTGTAAACCATCCAAATAAATGTTTAATAATAACTAGTAAAAGTAGCAAATATGCTATAAAAAGAAATGTAAACAACCAGTCATAATGTTTAAAACATAACTATTAAGGACCAAATCTGCTAATAACAAGAAACTGCAAACATCCAGTCACTTATGCAGACTTATCTAGTGGGTATCCTTATTAAGAGGTGTTACTCTTGGCTTGCAATAACTGTAGTGTAGCGGTGGTTCTCTTTGACAATGTTGCAGTTGCTGGGGGAGACTCGAGCTGCGCTGATACAGACAGACCAAGTGTGCTATGCAGACTTGTCTAGTGGGTATCATTATGAGGTGTTACTCTTGACTTGCAATAAATGTAGCATAGCAGTGGTTCTATTTGCCAGTGTAGCAGTTGCTGGGGGGGGGGGGGGGACCCGAGCTGTGCTGATACAGACAGACCAAGTGTGTTGCAGGTGTGCACACTGAAAAGGAGCTGGAGAGAGCTTCTTCATCACGAGCAGGCCAAAAACAACTATCTAACAACATCTGTTATATGTTTTAGTTTTCTTAGTTAAGAAACACTAAACAAAGCTTATACTGATATTTATGGCATTTGATGAACTTTCTAATTGTTCGGGTCTTTAAACGATAAACTTTTATGATGCATATTCTTATCGCCCACATTAAGGTTTCTCTAAGATCTGCATCTTACGTACTACACACAATAATTGATCAAACTCTCACATTGTGAAATCAAAATTCAGTCTCCCATTGGAGAAAAAAAAAACATTTTGTAAAATTTTGATTGCATCCTTTGAACTCATTCCTGAAACACAGGAAACAGCATTAAAGATACTGAAACCTTCAGAAGGGAATTTCAAAAACATTTAATTAAAAAAAAACAAATGTACCTGTTATGTAGATAATGTATAAGTGAACTAACCTTCTGTCCACCTCAGTACCTGTTACAGCAACATAATTAGACATAACTGCACTTCACGATCTGACTAAAAATCTAATCCAGAGACATAAGATTCTAGAAAAATGTCAGTTTCCATAAAAATCCTTATTATCTGTTGAAAAATAATATCACATTCTTCTCTAAATTGAATAGTCTCTCTTTGTGACAATGCAAGTCTCTGCCTTACTGACTATAGCCCTTATCACAAGTAAGCCTGATGAGATTTATTTCTAGCATTAACAAGTAAACAATCCACCAAATTAATTTCCCATGTTTCCATAAAACTTTTAAAATTAAGTACCTAATTTTCTCCCTATTGAAATGTCAGCACTTGAAATTCCAAGCTGAAAAAAAAAAGATGGAAACTATGGGAGAAGAGCGGATCTCAAAAATCACACTTCTCTTTTAAATCTGTCCACCTCTGAACTTATTATATATACCAACTTTGAGACTGACATAACTCAGAGAAAAGGGAATATTTTGAGAAATAACAATCTCAGACTTAATATATGTAAGATAATTTTTTCAGCCATTCAGCCTCCATGTTTCAGGACTAGCTCTAACATGCCCACACATTTCAAATGGTTACCATATAAATATAATCACTAGAGTCTTTTACAAAACTCTTTTTTTTCTGTAACCAGCATTTAAATTCACATTAAATCAAAACATACTTTAAGGCTATTTCAACTTTTCTTTATCTGAAACAATTGGTCTTTAGTGGAGGTTGTTTAGTGACGTATTTTCTGTAACCTATGTACACAGTCTGTATGCCTGACAATAGAATCACCAATAACTAAAACATTTTTGGCATTATTACCTAGTTTAGCTATTGTGTCTGTCTGCTTTAAGTGCACTGCCCTTTAAATTTAGTGATTCTTTGTAACAGTATATGCTGATTAAGAATGGATGTTGGTGTACCTCTGTGAGGAGTAGCTTTATGTGAATATAACACTGTGTGTGGCTCAGGTGACTTATCATGTGCTCTGTAGCCAAACAACTGTTGCTCAAGAGAGACATGTTATCACAACTCTTGGTCAGCTCTGGTCAAGAAAGATATGAAGCATGACACTTCTGCCTAAAACAGTGAG
>NC_056728.1:685837259-685889759 GCF_019279795.1 Protopterus annectens | reverse complement strand
TCATTCAGTTCTTGCTACCCTAGCTGCTTTGTTAAGTTATTTTTGGTATTTAGTATTATCTGGGGAACATCCATAGATCTACTATGTGTCTTCAGGACTTTCAAGGCTACATTTATTTTGCAATGTAAAGGCCTAGCAGAAGCTACAAGTGTGATGTATGAGGAGGAGGAGGAGGTGGAATTAGATCCATAGATTAAGGTATTTATAGACATTTCATAGCCAATGAATGATCGTTCATGTCTTGTCACCACCTACTCTAAGGCTGCACCTATATTCTACAGGAGGACCATACCAGTCAATCCCAGAATGCATCTCTATACACCTAAAGTAAATTAAGAAAACAGATGACTAAAGAGAGCTATTTTTATGGTGTTAGATGGCCACCATGGTTTACCAAAACTGTATTCAGCAAGTAGAACAGAATGCTAGCTGAAAATCAGGAATTGTTTAATTGTGCAAGGAATTAAAATAAATCTGCCAACACTTGTATGGAAGACTGAGAATATAATTGATAATGATAAAAGTGGGCAATATTATGAAGAAACATCCTTTCATACTTATTTTTTATTGTATTTCACTGTCTTGATTTCAACATACCCGGCAAAGGCCATTAGTATGCAGAACTGGTCCATGGTGAAATCTTATCAGCTCATTCAAAAACCAACCTCATAAAACTTACTACTAAAGTGCCAGACATTTGCTGCAAATATTTATACTTCATTTACAGAAGCCCTTTTTCGTCCATGCAACAACTAGCTAACATGGGCTAATTTATTATTTGTTATGCAGATGTAACAGGTTCCTCTAAGGGCAAGTAACATTAGATGCCTGGTACCAGAACAGGAGCTTGGAACAAATATTGGTACCTGTCCCCTCAGAATGAAGGCAACCCTAGTTATTCTGATGAGGGATTGTTATGCTGAGAAGAATAAATCATCCCTCAGAAGTGACTGAAGTGTTACATTAGACGAGACACTCCACAACTGTGACATGTAAAAAGCTGCCCGCCAAGTAGCTATAGTCCAGGCAAAAAAATAAATAAAATAAAGCTCAAAATCATGTACCTGGGATACTGCTTTTTTCAATATTATTTAAAAGTCATTTCAGGTACCTGTAACCACCTCTGCTTCCTCTCCCAGTAGCTGATAGCAGTTGTTTAATATCTATGTAGCATGTGGCCGTTGTACTGCAAGATGCTGTAAAGGGTGACCACTTACACTTACCCTTTTGTGTACATGTAACACTTTGTACACTAACCTACAACTTGTAACATGTAACATTTTTATTGTGCACTGCTGTACAGCTGGTTTTAAAATCTATTCCCACTGTTAATGACATAGTCAAGGTTTCCCTCAGAAAAAGGATCCCTTTGAGAGACCAGCGGGAATATACACTGAACAATTGTTTAAAAATTTGTATACCACTTATCTTCCTGCAGAGCAAATCAAAAGTGGCAAATGAAACATGAGTGTGGATTGGCTGAAGGCAACATCTCTTTTAAGATTTGTGGAAACCATCTTATTCAAGGGGACAAGCTGCGGTTTATGTTTAGTATTATTAAAAGGATACTAGAAATGGAATTACAGGTAGCTGGCAGGTTAGACGGATCAAGAAGTAGGCTAGGTAGACATCTTTTAAACAATGAAAATATGATTCATGTGAAGAAATTTTAGAGAATACAAGAATATTTCCACAGCTTACTGAAGCATAACCACAGAGAAGAGGAAAGACACTAGGACATTTACAATGTTTATCCTTTGCTATTGAAGCTATGATGAAGAAATGCCTTGACTCATGCACCTACCTAACTTCTTCTTCTTCTTTCGGCTTTTCCTGGTTAGGGGTCGCCACAGCAGATCATCTGTCTGCTCATGATTGGCAGTGGAGTTTTACAGTGTCAAGTTGCCAGCCCGACACCCAACCTTCCACAGAAGGCACACGCACACACTCACACCTAGGGCCAATTTGGAGTGTCCAATCCACCTACTGCATGTCTTTGGGATGTGTGAGGCAACCGGAACACCCAGAGGAAACCCACACAACCACAGGGAGGACATGCAGACTCCGCACAGAAGGCACCCCAGCCGAGAATCGAACCAGAGAACCTCTTGCTGTGAGGTGGCAATGCTAACCGCTGCACCACCGTGGCCACCCATGCACCTACCTAACTCTTACTCCAAATATATTAAATTATATTACACCTACTGTTACTTAGCTGAAACTGAAAAACAAAAACACCAACACTGTTTAGAAATTATATAGCAGGTTTAACCAGTCTGGAACGGATTAATCCATCCAGCCTAAAAGTGTTGTACCAGTTCATAAATAAGAAAATACTTTGTCCATTTTAAATGGAATAGTGTTGAATATCCCAAACAAGTACAAACAATTCTAAAAATTCCTTAAAAATCAACATTTTTTTTCTTACCATAAACCCGTTCTGCATAGAATGGCACAGAATTTTCCTGGGTGCAGTATACTTAAACATCATCTCTGGAATTCCTTTCCGCAGTGATCCAGTGAGGCTAAAATGTCAGTATCTGTAAGGTTTCTTGGCACCTTTTCAGCTGACAAATACAGTTAAGAAGTATGTTCCATGGTCAGCATTGTACTACGATGATACTAACAAAGCTTCTGCATAGCAGAGTATCACAGAGAAGTGAGAGCGTGGAAACATGGGGGATGCTCTGGCCTTAATCATTTTTTATCTCACAAACAGCTTAGATCAAATTCAATTACTACAGACAAGGTGATAACCTGTGCCCCTCCCTTCTGTAAACATGGTTCATGATATGAGGATTAACACTTTTCATGTCCTCAGTGCTATCAGGTCCTGACCTGAGATCCTGTCTTTAACCCTTTGTCTGCTATGGAGATAAGAGATTTCTGCTGAAGGGGATTCATCAATTTACATCAGCAGAGGACTGGGTGGTCCAAGCCAGGAGTTTGTTTAGATAGTATAACTTTACATCTGCTAGTTACTCGCATTAAAAGTGTGTTATTTGCAAGGCCTATCACATTTCCCCAAATCTAAAAAAAAAAAAAATAAGAGAGTATATAGCCATTGGACAAATTATTGACAGATACTAAGACTATAATTCTGGAAATATGTCATTGAAATGTTACACTTTTGACTAGCAGTAACTGTCAAAATGATTGGCTGTATTCCCCAAGGGTGAGTATGCATACTCCAGGGGTGAGTACACCCCAGGGGTGAGTGTGTATATCCCAGGGGTGAGTACACCCCAGGGGTGAGTGTGTATATCCCAGGGTTAAGTACACCTCAGGGGTGAGTGTGTATATCCCAGGGGTGAGTACACCCCAGGCGTGAGTGTGTATATCCCAGGGGTGAGTGACGTGAAGTAGAAGAGCTCCTGCAGGCCAGGTTACACTTAATACACATTGATTCTTATACAGCTGTATACTTACTGGCTGCTTGCAGCACTTTTATGCTCAAACCTGAAGAAATTATAACAATTGTATTTAGTCACTGAATTGTAGGGCCCTGGCATCTGGATTTTGGAGTTCAAATTCTTAGAAAGGTCTTATTTTGCCATGCATGTGTTCTATTTGTCTAGTCTCATAGGAAGATTACATTCCTTTTAGGACAATGCATGTCTGGGTAAGTTTTAAGGGATAGTTCTGGGACATTGAGGTAGTGGGTGGATCTGAATGTCATCCACCCTCTCCCACTTTGCTTTTGCCCTGCTCATAGTTCCCCTTGACTGACAACTGCACTGAATGTGTATCTTAGGAAAGGAATAATTCAGTTATTACAGAAAAACTGCAAAATGTTATGCCTGAATTGGTAGCAAAGATATCACTCACAAACTAAGCTTTTGCAACAAGAAGACAAGGCAGAAATTACATGACACAAAACATTAACATTCCCCTCATATAGGGCTGACAACATTTTAGATAGCCAAAGTGGGATTTTTTTTTTTTTAAAGTGCACTTTTCAGGACAGACCATACCTGCAGTACAGTGCAAAGGCTCGTATTTCCCTTTGTTGCTAAAATAAAAGCTCACTTTTATAGAATTTTTGTTTCTGTTGTTTCATATCATATTAATGTGATTCAGATACAAAATAATTGTTGTACTCAACTATTAGACAAAATTAGAAAGTACTTTTTTTGGGATGCCTTCTGTGCAGAGTCTGCATGTCCTCCCTATGTTCGTGTGAGTTTCCGCCAGGTACTCCAGTTTCTTCCCACATTCCAAAAATATGTAGTAGGTGGATCGGACATGCTAAATTAGCCATAGGTGTGAGTGTGCATGTGAGTGTGTAGTGTAGAATAATTACTGTGGCAGGGCTAACCACCTGGCAGTGTGAACCTTGGCTCTAGATGATTGTCACTATTGAAGGGACACCCTGACTCCATGTGCAAAATTAGTAAAACAGATTTGTGATGGACAGAACCTAAAATCTCATAACATTTTCCATTTTTCAAGTATTTATTTGAAGACATAGCTTCCCACATGGGGGGACTGTCCTTCGTAAAGAGGGACAGGTGGTAACCCTATTCCCTCATAGTTGATATGTTCTTTAAGTAGAAATGATCTGTTTGTGGGGTGCTAAATTATTTTTTTCATAATAGTCTTCTTCATTTCACTTACTATTCTAGTTTGTATAATAACATATTGTTATGGGAGCCACAAATCACAACTTCTCCTTCAAAGAAGGCAGTCATTGCACAGGATAAGCACTGTCCACTCTATGGAAGGGATACTATTAACTTTAAGAATGGAGGTGGAACTGGGATGTGATTTTTAAAAATTTCACTCTTGAATATCTAGGAAAAATATATGTTGTTCTAAATGTGATTTGTGTGATATCTGTAATATTTGAAAGTATATGCTTTAGATCAAACATGTTGGAACAGATTTTTTTATATGTTCTGTAAACTACGCAATTTGGTCACCCAGAGGGGCATACATAACAAACATCATATAGTTCTAGATAAAGGGTGTGGAAACAGCAGTGGGAGGCATAATTTACATGTAGGAAGGCACCAGCGAAAATCAAACAAACCTCTGTTTACTGACTCAGCAATTAAAATTAACCAAACATGACACAGAGAATGCAGTCTAGTCTGATACACTTAATGGATCTGCCATCAAAACAATTTCCAGGTGAAGGGATTTGTTAATATTACAGATTTTAATATTTCTTTATGTAGTTTTTTCTAAATTATGTGGCATCATTTACTGTACTAGAGCCTCCCACTGCTCTTTTAACATGCAGAACAGCAATTAAGACTAAACTTGACAATCTAAGGCATGCTGCATATGCCACATATGCAGGCACACAGGAAATGCTTAACTGCTGTTTGCCCCACTCAATTGTTCTGCCCTTTCTTAACATGTCCACTCCCCTTCCCCTTAACCTCAACAACAACAACAACAAAAACGATGATGCTCCTGTTTAAAACGTCTTCCATGCTGGCTTTAACACTTTATATATAATGCAAACACCTGCTGCTTTTACTGCATGCAGAACTACACACCGTTTGTATTCTGTGTTCTAGAAATGCATTTCTTGTTGGTATTTGTAGGTTTTTTCTTTTCCTGTGTTCACCATGTGCTTACAGTCTGAGCTCATACCAAATGGCCATCTCTGAAACTTCGCTGAAGGCTATGCTGTTTACAAGGACTGGACAATTAGCAGACATGCTGTACCATCAAGATGAATGGCAGCCAGCCGCACAGATAAATTAACAGTAAAAGAAGTTATTGAGGTCACTGTGAACACAGGACAATGCAAAAAGGTATATCTACTTTAAGCCAAATAAGGCCTAAAATCTTCTTGTTAATAAATTTCTAAAATCTTCTTGTTAATAAATTTCTCATGAAAGTATTTGAAAATGCAGAAACAGCCATATTAGGTGACATCATTATTCTGTCATCATAACAGGGTATACCCGAGTACACCTGGATGGTGTACCACCCACCAGCCTATACATCATAACAGGGTATACCTGAGTACACCAAGATGGAGTACCGCTCACCAGCCTATACATCATAACAGGGTATACCGGAGTACACCTAGATGGAGTACCGCCCACCAGTTCATACATCATAACAGGGTATACCTGAATACACCTAGATGGAGTACCTCCCACCAGCTTATACATTATAACAGATTATAACTGAGTACACCTAGATGGAGTACCGCCCACCAGCCTGTACATCATAACAGGGTATACCTGAGTACACCAAGATGGAGTACCACCCACCAGCCTATACATCATAACAGGGTATACCTGAGTACACCTACATGGAGTACCGCCCACCAGTTCATACATCATAACAGGGTATACCTGAATACACCTAGATGGAGTACCTCCCACCAGCTTATACATTATAACAGGGTATACCTAAGTACACCTAGATGGAGTACCACCCACCAGCTTATACATCATAACAGGGTATACCTGAGTACACCTAGATGGAGTACCACCCACCAGCTTATACATCATAACAGGGTATACCTGAGCACACCTAGATGGAGTACTGCCCACAAGCCTATGCATTCACCAGTTCTGTAGAACAAATTAAAAATCAACTTCCTGCAATAGATTACAGTGTCAGAATTTGTTTGATGATGGGACAGTAGTTGATATCTTGACAGACCACCTATCAGTCTGCACAAGCTGGAGATCTAATTCTGTTCATCCACTTATAGGAGTCTCAAGTAATTACTTGTGAAGGCTACTGGACAAGAATTCTGTACAGTAAAGTAGAATAATCTGAATGCACATTCCAGTATGGTTTCATAGTGTCTTGGACATTTGCAATGGACTGCTGTGTGTTTCATTAAACATGGTTACCCTTACAGAAATTAGCAGATCTATGTATTCCTGACAGAAAGACGTAATATTTATAAACACTCTTATGTCCACATAAGCAAGTGAATGGCTACATTATAATAAAATGCTTCAATGTTTTGTTTGCAAACAGACTTTTTTGACAATCAGTACCTGACACAACGAGCATAAAAGTACGGCTAATTACCCAAATGTGATAGATTATGTGGAGGAAACTGTAGAAGGTTGTGCTTGAAGAAACCTCAGATTGTGTGTGTGTGTGTGTGTGTGTGTGTGTGTGTGTGTGTGTGTGTGTGTGTGTGTGTGTGTGTGTGTGTGTGTGTGTGTGTGTGCGTGCGTGTGTGTGTGTGTGTGTGTGTGTGTGTGTGTGTGTGTGTGTGCACGCATGTGTGTGTGTGTGTGTGTGTGTGTGTGTGTGTGTGCATTTGAGGGTTAGGGTTACATTACGGACTAGATAACTGATAGATTTTGTGTTGTGTGTGTTAGTACATGTGTAGTATTTGTGAGTGTCTTGATTGTGATATTGCAAGGGAAAATGTTTTTAGATGGAAATGTGTAGGGATGGGCTTGGGGCAGGGTTAAGGTTAGTGTCAATACACATAACTTAGATGGTTCAGGGGGTCAGCCACAACTGATGTCAACACCTCTACTGTATAGTATTGCCCAGTTCTTCCCCTGAACCACCACATTTGAAGTATGCCCTAATTTTACTCTTTATCGGATGGGTCCTCCCAGTACAGCAACTACAAGGGTATGCTCTGCTCCATAGACAGGGAAAAGGATGGGTATATAGCGGGCATCTTATTGTAGACAGCTGGTATAATGTTGGCATTGTCATGTCCTACCACCCTGACATGCTAGGTGATATATTCAGGAGAGACAGTAAGGGGGAGCTATGAGGAAACCACCCCGACTTCCATGGTGATGTGCTCCTCAGCTCCTCATCCACCACTTTACAAGGCTAACTCCTCTTTACCTTGATCCCAGTTGAGCAACAGCTGCTGACTTTGAGCACACATTCAGCATTTCCCCTGGCCCCCGAGAGAGGTGAGCAGGCATTTAACTCATCAGTCCTCTCTCACCCTGTGGTAGCTCATCCAGCACCCAGGACAATACTTGAACCTGGGTCATCTAGGATGTATTCAGTGCTTCATGCCTCTCTGTCACAGAAAACTACTTCCTATTGATTTTGGTCAGACTTGTCTAAGTACTAGAATAATCTCACAGACACTTTAGGTCTTCATTCTCATTCTTTACTAATTCACTTCCCTTTTGCTACTTATCTTTCAGTAAAGAACGCCAATTGTAATCAAAATGGCAGCCTGGCAGTCAGTGCAAAAGATTCAAAGTTTGAGTAATTAATAAACCACTTCCTATAGTACAAGGTTTGATACCTCCTACCTCCCTTTGCCTACTGTGTGACTCTGAGTAACTCACTTAACAAGATAGTACTCTGGTTTGGGCTAGGGTCATAAATGGTCTCTTGAACCTCATACATACAACTTTCTGTCAAACTAGATAAAGCTGTGCAGTCATTTTTCATTTTTGCAAGCTCTTAACAAAATATTTAACAGTTCCCTGGACTGAAGTCTTGTTTTAGCATCCTCCAAAGCTGACATCCATGTTATTCACCTCCAGTTTAGGTAATTTGCACTCAGCTGTATTTTGATGAAATTCTATAAAATAAGTTAGGAAATTATTTCCCTAAGTACATTTATATTCCAAACAGACATAAAGCAAACTTTTTCTGAAGGCTATATTATATTTATTTCCAGAAATTCCTATCAATTCCTGAAATGACTATTTGCTCCTTTTAATGTATTTATACAAAAGCATGGGGTCACTACATTTGACCCAGATACTGCTGAACCTCTGCCACAAAGGTCAACTCCCAAACATTTTCACTGAAAGTTTTATCCTTGTACAATAGCCTGGTGTCACTGCATCTGACCCAGATAAAGCTAAAGCTCTGTCACAAGGGCCATCTCCCAAACATTTTCACTGAGAATTTTGTGTTTGTACAATGTAAGTAAATTTAACGTGAAAAACCTTGCTGTGTATTGACTTCATCTAGTAAATTCCTGCCTGCCTGTGCTTGAAATTAGTTTTTAATACCCCCCCCCTCTAAAAGAGTTGTCCTTGCACTCTAAGGACCACTTACTAAGCTGACCACTGTCCTTTCTCCTGACCAGTAGTTTATACTGTATATGCCAGTTACTTAGTCTTCCTGTCTGACAGGTTTCTGCATTCAGGAAATGACTTTCTGGTATCATTTGACGTGAGGATGGAATCATGGTACTACTCAGCTTACCCTCTATTCTACTCCTGCTACTGGGCCATCATTCATCCTACCATTATGCTATAATAGCTCTCAACATCTCTCATCTCTGTCCCAACTACCAATTCATACTCCTCCTTACACTCTCCACATATCACACCAAACCTATTTAATGATGCCCCTCACCTTTATTCCAAATATGGCTTGATTAACCCCATTTCAACTCAAACCCAAAAAAATTAAGTGGAAAAATGCTCTCCAAAAATCAAGTATCAATAATTCCCTAACATACTAAAATCCTTCTAGGAGACGTTCACCCTAATCTTGACGCCACCTATCACAATGAACATCAAGACATTTCTCTTCCACATACTACTCTAATCCTACAACCGTTAATCCCCAACCCCAGTAATCCAACTTTTGTTGCCATAAATTTTAGAAGCATAAGAAATAAAATTGCTGAACTACATGCCTGGATTACTCAACACAAGCCTGATATTTTTGCTGTAACTGAAACTTGGATTAAACCCAATATAAACAACTATGAAATTACACCTTCCAGCTATAATATCTTCCGTAATAACCATATAATGAGGAAAGATGGTGGTATTGCTTTAATACTTCCCAACAACTACCACATTTCCACTTACAACAAACCAGTACCCAAATTCAGTTCAGCAGAACTTCTTATAACTTTCCTGAAATTAAACTATTATAAACAAATAAGTATTACTGTTCTTTACATCCCGCTGGTGACAATACAGCTATGCTGGAACATATCATACATTGGATATCCATAACAATTCCATAAGAACTAGTACTACTAGATGATGTGAATGTCATTTAATTGGACATAAACTCTAACTCCCTTACATCTAGTGTGAACTTATTTGGTTTCAGACAACTAATTAATAGCCCCACACATTATAGCAAGACATCAAGTTCTCTATTAGACTGAACCCCAGTTTTGAACCCTAGCAAATACACTACCTCAGGTACAATGTCTGACTGTCTCAGTGATCATTTCCCAGTCTATATAACCAGGCATCTCACACATCCACTTAAACTTCATGTTTATAAAACAACATGCAACCTTTCCAAGTTTAGCCCAGAAATGTTCATTACTAGCCTGTCATCTATTAACTGGAAAAACGCTCCTCTTAGATGATGCTGTAAATGAATCCAATACAACTTTGTTGAATATTCTAAACAGATTTGTACCTCCTAGAAGGAAAGACTAAAAACAAATAATGCAATGTGGCTATCCCAAAAAATAGAACGCTAATGCAGGATAGAGAAAAAGCATGGGAAGACTGGTAACAATATAAACCACCAAAGTATCTTGAAATGTTCACAATACTTCACAATCATACTTAAAAGCAAATTAATAAAGACAAGAAACTATACTATAATAACTTGCAGAATAATAGTAAACACAGCCCTAAAAAATTCTGGACAGCCATTAAATAAATCTTGCATCCTGGCCATAAATTCAACCCTAACCCCTCACCACATAAATCATCACTCAAAGCCACAATACAATTTAACTCTTATTTCATAGATAGTATAACATCTCTAACCAAGGATTCCCAAACATCTAATCCTAAACCCGTCCAGCTTCCATGTATCACTACATCCACTTTAACCTTCAAACCCGTGCACACATTCTATATACAACTACTCTTAAACAAACTTTACTTCAGCTAATGACCTTCCAAGTGAATACCTTAAAATAGCAACTGTTAGCATTGCCTACCCTGTTTCAATCCTTATAAATAGGTCAGTCCAGGAATCCCACATTTCCTCTCTCTGGAAAACATTGCACATTATCCCTCTGCAGAAAGGAGGAAATTCAACAGACATTACTAACTTTAGACCTATAGTAATCGTATCCCCTTCTCTGAAAAACTTGAAAAATTTATTCAAAAACAACTGCCAAACTGTTTCTTGCAGGAAGAACTCCTATCTCCCACACAACACGGCTTCCATCCTTTCCAAAGTACTAACACTGTCAATAAAGCTAGAGATAACAGCAAACTAGTTTCCTCCTTGTTTCTAGACTTGTCTAAAGCCTTTGATATGCTTTGTTGCAGCAAACATCTTCTTCAAATGTCTTCATTAGGTCTCTCTCAGCCCACCCTTCTATAGTTTAAAAGCTACCTATCCAATAGGTATCAGTCAATAAAATGGCTCCTAGTCACCACTGTTGTACCACAAGGCTCTATCCTTGGTCCCCACCTCTTTGACATTCTCACCAACACCCTCCACACATTCACACAACAGGCCTCCCTGATACAATATGCAGATGACTCCACACTCATTTGCACATCTGACAATGTGGCACACCTCCAAAAATGTACTTAGGAAGCTTTAACAACAATTGAAACATGACTTCATAACTCACAACTCATGCTCAACTAAAAAAATACTATTTTTTTCCCAAAAACTCTCCCATGAAAAAAAACAAAATTTAAAGTTCTCTCTCTTGATAATACGACAATTGAAGTCACTTCTCATAACAAACTATTAGGGATCGCAGTGAATAATAATCTTAAATTTGACCTGGATATATACAATTGGAAAACAAAACTCATCAAAAACTAGGATTGCTTCACAAAACCAAAAAACTTTCTCACTGACACAACTAAAGCTAGACTTGCCACTACGTACCTCCTCCCTACACTTCTTTATGGTGCTCCCATCCTTACTAACTTTCAGGCATCAAAAAAGTCAAAACTTGAGCGATGCTATAACAAAGTTGCTAAATTTGCAGCAAATACCCCTTTCAGAACTCACCACTGTATAGCGCTAAAAAGTCTAAATTGGTTATAGCTACTCCATCAGCTGACATATACACAGCTTCTTACCACCTATAAAATTATCCAGGATCCATTTGCTTGCTCAGCACTAAATAGCATTCTACACAACTATATTCCTAGTCGATCATTATGATCCAATGACCAAAAACTCTTGTCTGTCCACAAACTAATCAAATCTGATGGGCATTGTCTGTACTCATACCATGTTGCTAAGGCCTGGAACTCCTTTTCTGTATCCAGCAGGACAATACCCTCCCTCCCATCCTTGAAAACTATTCTGAAAAACTTCTTATAGGTTCATAGGTTCAAAGGTGTTTACTAGGCTAACGACCACAAGAACGTTTTTAAGCCTAGACGTGCATCCCAAATCTCTGACAAGTTCTGATACTCTTAAAGAGTGTAAGCATGGGCCTGGGAGATGAACCATTTACAGGTTACCTGTGTTCATTAGAGACATAGGTAATAACCAGGGATGAATTTCCAATTTCCCATCCAATTGTCACTTTACACTTGAATTGGTTTAGGGAGGAACTCTGCTTCACATCGCTGGAGAGCCTGTTCCATAGATGCGGTAGTCTCTGGGATACATACCTGTCTCTCCAGCAGGTCCTGTTTATATCAAAGTCAAGGTTTAAGTCTTTAGAATGGGTAATTCTGGTGCTGTTTGTTTTGTGGATATGCAGGAGGTCTGTCAGAGAGGGGGTCTGACAATCCCCTGTATGCCAGGCATAGATCTCTCAAAAGCCTGTAGGAGACAGAATACAGGGATAGGGCCTTGAGGCAATCTGCATAGGACATTTTACTTACACCCTCTATTCTTTCAGTGAGGAACCTCTGTGGGGGTCCACTTTGTAAATCTGAAATACTGATTCGAACCTACAAAGCCGCATACTCACATTTCCGAAACCTGCAGAAGTGCGAAATTCAAAATACTGAAACACGACTATTTTGAATTTACTGCTTCCGGTGGTATGGTACGTGGTGTTTGGGTTTAATATTGGTAAGTTTGTGTGTGTACGTATGTTGGTTAGGGGTTTAGTGTGTGTAAGTGTGTGTTGTGACTGTTATGTGTGTAGGAGGGACTGTAAGATGTGTGTGTGTGAGTTTCGTTTGTGTTTCTGTTTGTGCAATCTCGGAGTTAGAATATATAAGTAGGGGGTGTAGGGGGTACATGGGGGCTTGCCCCCCCTGCTTATATGTAGTTTAGATCAATTTGTTTGATTGTGGGGGGGGTTGTGTATGTTTATGTGTGTACTGTATGTGTAGCGTAATTACGGGATTTTGGCTTTGTGATTTCGAAATACTGAAATTCGAGATTTTAGTATTTCGAAATTACAAAGTGGACCCTTCTCTGGACATTCCAGTTGCTGGATATGCCTGGTTAAGTACATATGAAAAGGGGCATTGTACTCAATGACAGGTGTGATGAATGCCAAATACAGGGGAACAATGACTTATTTGGACTAAGTTGCCATACCTTTGTTATGTATATGTTGTATATCTCCAGTTCACATCCATATCTCCTTATGGCATCCAGACTTTTTTGTGTCTGCCTTCTTTAACTAAATGACTTACCAGCTAATAATAAGCATTATTAGCAATTGTGAGGAGTAATTAATAAATTGGCACCCAGATTCTTAATCTAGGATGTCCCGCAGCAGAGAAATTAATCACTATTTGTCACTTATTATTCATATTTTCATATTTATGTTCATATTTTCATATCTGAGAGCCCTACATGATGTTGAGGGGTATTATGTGATACGCCATGGTGGGACACAGAAACATTCATTGTCAGTGTCCTTTTGTATCATAGTAGACCTGAGATATTGCTAGTTGTTTATTAGCAATTATGAAAATAACATTTCCATATGTACTTAATACTTCAGAAACCAAGTGACTTGCAAACTATTGCATGACATCAGGTAAAACCTTATATGCTGTTGAAGAAAACTATCTTTGAAAGTTGCACTTATAAGTTGCACATCTTGAGAGATATCTAGTTTTATTTATATTTATAATTATACAATTAAGCATATGATTCACATCTATGTAAATATTTCAGTAAGCATGGACTCTTGGAGGCATTTCTTGTTGGCATATGAAAGCTTATGTCTGATTAACAAAAATGTTCTAACAATATATGTCTAGGTTGTACAGTTTGCAAGATATGACCATTTGTTTGTGGAAGTTTAGCAAAAATATAGTTATGGTTTGTGTGTATTACAATATATTATAGTATTTATGGAAAGATTATGAATGAATTTACTATTATCATTGTAGAGAATACTTCTTACTAATAACATTGCTATTTGTACAGTTTTAATACCTTTCATTACTCACAAAATATTTATATTTATTTTATGCTTTTTAAGTTTACTTTTCAGGAAATGGTCTGGAATGTAAAATGTGTGTATGCTGTTAGAGGTGTGACATTCCACAAGACACAGGTGTTAATGAGTTAAAACCTGTAACAATATATACTACAAAAATCTGCTATTTAAACCTTAGCTTGCACCACAGCTGCTGACAACCTCCCACCTGAATACCTCAAGATGGCAGCAGAAGCAATATCTTACCAGTAGAAATCTTAATCGATAGATCCATACAGGAATCCTATGTCCCAGATATTTGTAAAAGATCATATGTCATCCCACTTCACAAGGGTGAAACTCTACAGAAGTCTCTAACTTACATCCCATTGCAATTCTCTCCCCTCTGCAAACTTAACTTCTTCACCATCTCCTCTCAGAACAGCTCTTAACCAGTACACAACATTGATTCCACCCTGACTATAATACTGTACTATTATCTTATTTAGATAATATAAACAAGAAAAGGGACTTTGGCAAACTTATCTTTTCCATATTTCCGGATCTGTCCAAAGTCTTTGGTACCATCTCACATAGCAAACTCCTTCAGCAACTGCTCCATCTCAGCCTATCCCGTCCTCTCCTTCACTTCAGTGGTTTAAAAGCTACCTATCTGACAGACAGAAAATTGTTAGATACATGCTTTCTCTGCTTACCTGCCCATTACCACGGGTGTATCCTAAGGCTCAATTCTTGGTCTATTTCTCTTGAACATTTTCATTAATAACCTCGATATCTCTTCTAGGCAAGCATCACTTATAGAGTATGCTGATGATTTGACATTACTGTACTCATCTGACACTCTGGTGCATTTTCTTGAAATAACATAAGAAGCCTTCACCTCTGTTGAAAACTGACTTCACAATGCCCAATTATTACTCACCCCCTAAAAAAAAAAAAGTACTCCTATTTTTCCTCAAAGCACACTTGAAAGACAAATTCAGCTTAAAAATCTTCGCACTTAACAATACAGAGATGGAAATTGTATCTCGTACAAAACTGCTTGGTCTGACAATTGATGCCAACCTCAGATTTGAACTTCATATTCAAAATAATACAAAACAAACTCACCAGAAACTTGGCATGCTTTATAGACATAAAAATATTCTTACTAACTCTGCTAAAACTACCCTACCGACCACTTACCTGCTTCCTCCTCTCTTATAATGTGCCCCTATCCTTACTAATTTGCAGGTATCTGCTAAAACTAAACTCGAAATAAGCTGCAACAAAGCTGCTAAATTTGCTGCCAATATACAGTACTATACACATCACTGCAAGGCCCTTAATAGTTGAGCTGGCTTGAACTACCCAACTACCAGACTTTGTACAAGTAGTTACTGCCCACATCCTCATTTATGAACCCCATGCCCACCCTGCACTAAGCTCTAGTCCTCCTTCCTATCACCCAAACAGACCCTTTTATTCTAATGATAAACAACTTCTCACCATTTATAATACTAGAAAAGCAATTGTAAATAGTCTTTGCTGCTACTCTGTTGCCAAAAAATGGAATTCTATTCCACCGGCTATTAGAACTGTATCCCACCACCCTTCCTTCAAGCATCTTCTGAAAGACCATCTATCATATTCATGGCTCTGCTCATGCTATACCCCCAGATGAACATCAGTCTCATCTACTGTCCTAATTTTCTTCACCCTATTTGTACAGATTCTCTACCCATCACCACTTCCTTGTCTTCACCTGGCTATTCTACCCTCACTACCACTCTACATAACCTCTTCCTATCACCTCCTCTTCATTTTTACTAATTTATCCTAATCTCTCCTCCATTTATAGATACAATTATAAACTAGACACATGACTTTTACTTATTAATACTGGGAACTGCCAAAAGGACGCTCTCCCGAATTGTATATAGTGTATTACTTTGCTTTTTGTCATTGTTCTTTTTGTAACACATTTTTGTTCTATCTCTGTGCCTTACAATATTGTTGATAATTTTCAATTGCTTTTTATGTCATTTATTTGATTTATTTTTATTTAACATTTGTTTACCAGGAAAGTCTGACTGGGACAGTGCCCATTTTCAGATGAGACCTGAGGAGAAATGCTCCAGATGCATGTCTTTTTAGACTGTGGGGCAAAACTGGAGCACCCAGAGGAAACCCATAGGAAGGCAGAGAAAACATGCAGACTCCACACAGGAGACACTCCAGCCAAGAATCAATTCAGAGAACCTCTTAGTGTACGGCAACAATGCTAAGCTCTGCACCACTGTGCTACCCAATGTCTTTGAAAATATATTTTTTTTCCTGTTAAATGGAGCTTTTCTACTGGGCCCTACTGAAAATGGGCTCTTGTGACCCAGTCTGAATTTTCTGGTAAACAAATGTCAATAAATAAATAAATAAATATAGAACTCTGACTAAACTCACATGCAGTACCAATGTTCCTACTGACTATTCTATCACATGACCACACCTATCATTTTGTCATACTAAGCAGTTGATTACAACTCAAGTCAACCTCAAGTACTACATCTACTAACTAAAGTCTTGCCCAAATTTTCAGTAATTATGCTAGACACAATCTTATTTATTTATTTATTTATTAACATTTGTTGACCGGGAATGTCCACTGGCTCAGAAACCCATTTTCAATGGAGGCCCCGAGAGAAAACTCCACAGTTAAACAAATATACAAAAAAAAGTACAAAACAAATACAAAGTTGAAGAGATGCATATGGATACTTACTAACATACTTTCAATCACAGAAGAATAATAATAGACTTTAATGAAGTATAACATACTTTCAATCCACAACAGAGTAGTCATGAAATTTAGTAACACTGATACATATCACAAGTAGGAGAAATAGTGATTCGGAGGCAGAAGAAAAGATATCAGAGAGGGTTGAAGGTAGATTCTGAGTAGATGATGTTTGTGAAATTGACAGTTAAGTTAAGGGGGCTTGCACTGTATTTCACAGGTACAGCTGGGATTGTTTAAAAAGTGGGGTTTTAGTGCAGCTTTAAAGGCTGTTATGGAGTCAAGTTGAGTGATATATGAGGGGAGGCTATTCCATAGTTTGGCAATGTTGTATGAATATAGGCATTGTCCTGCTCTTTTGTTGGGTTTAGCTACAATTAAAAGGGTTCTTTCTGATGAGCGGAGGGTTCTAGTTGGGGTGTATGTGTGTAAGATAGACTGGAGTGTGGGACAGCTATCAGGTTGGAAAATTAGCTTATGAGCAAATGTTAATTGAGTATAGTAGAGATAGTGGTAAAATTCTAGCCAGGACAAGTTTGAGATCGTGTTACAGTGGTGTGAGCGGTTGGGCATGTTGGAGGCAAATTTTGTTATCTTATAGTAGCACAATTGCAGCTTATTACTGAAGGATGTATAGAGGTTGGTGAAAATGGGGCTTCCATACAAGAGGAATGGGATAAGTAAAGTGTTAGCTAGTTTTATCTCAGTTTGTTTATCTAGGTAGAGTTTATGTTGATATAGTTTGCCCAGTATGAAATGGGTTTTCTTTACTATATTGAGTATGTGTTGTTAAAAAGAGAATTTATCATCAATAGTGATTGCTAAAAGTTTTGCATGTAGCACCTGTTCAGTTTCAGTTTTATGTGAAAAAAATCTTGAAATCTGCAGCTGGAGGTTTTGATGAAAATAGTAACAGTTTAGTTTTTTGGGGGTTCAGCATTAATTGGGTGTCATTTAGCCAGGTTTCTATGGAGAAGAAAGCATCTTGGATGATCTTCTGGAGGTTAACGAAATTGTTGGAGGAGGAGATGATAGTTGAATCATCTGCATATTGAATCAATATGCTTTGTTGGGAGGCTTTATTTAAATCATTAATGAATATATTGAAGAGTAGTGGTCCTAAAATGCTGTTTATCATTTAGGTAAGAGGCAAACCAGGTTACTACACTTAGACAGCAGACAAGTTTTTCTAAGTGTTGTAACAGCTTAGGGTGTGATACTGTGTCAAAAGCTTTTGATAGGTCCAACAGGAGTCCTGAAGTTGATAGGCCAGCATCAAGAGCTTTATTCGCAGGATCAGTGAAGGACAGTAAAGCTGTGGTCGTGCTATGACCAGGGCAGAACCCATGCTGAGTAGGAGCTAGGAGGTTGTTGTTAATGAGGTGATTTAGTAGTTGGGTTTGCATGCATTTTTCCAGGATTTTTGATAACGGGTAGTGAATGGAGATTGGCTGGTAGTTTGAGAAATCATGAGCATTACCACCTTTGTGTAGTGGGGTTATAATGGATTTTTTCCATAGTTGGGGCACATAAGATTCAGTGATAGAATGATTGATAAGAATACTAACAGGGTAAGCCATACCTCTGACCACAAGTGCAAGTGAGCAGGGCTTTAGTTTGGTTTGCAATTTTAGAATTAGAGATGTAGGTACAGGTTGTAATGAGAAAGGTGGATTGGGAGGGAACCATAGTGTTATATAGAGGTCGATATGGGGTCTATTTGTGTGGTATTTTTGAAATTAGGGTTGTTTTTTGAGGATGAATCCTTGACTGGTTTTTGGATGGTGTCAATGAAATGGATGTTAAAAATTTCTGCGATCTGGCAAGGGTCTTTGCCGGGAGAGGGTGATGGTTTTTAAATGTTACCTGGGTTAAGAAGGGAGGATACAGATTTCCAGAATTTTTTTGGATTATTACTTTGTGAGGATAGTTGTGAGGAGAAATAGGTGTTCTTATCAGTTATGATAAGATTTTTTGCAGCATTTCTAAGTTTTTTAAAGTTTTGTTCATTTTCTATAGTTCTACATTTTTGCCAAATATTCCAGGCTTTGTCTCTAGACAGGAGAGTTTGTTTGGTATGCTTTGTTAACCAGGGGGCATGGTTTTGTTTTGTTTGTTTTGTACGAAGAGGTGCTAGGCTGTTTAATGTGCTAAGAAAGATGTTTCCTCCAGGTGCTTGATGTTCCGCATTGAACAGAAGAGGGTCAGCAGTGTGATACCGGCATACGGGCCAATCAAAAATCCCCAAACACGGACCTTTTTTTTTCCCAGTCTTAATACTAGTGTCACAAAAGCTCAGCAGTACTTACTTCTTCCTTTCTTCATTCTTTAGTGACCACATCATAATAACAGAAACTTTACCACCAGTCATGGCCTACACTAAGAAATGCCTTCTCCTTTATACAATGTTTTAGAAAAACATTTCACGGCTATTAACTAAAACTCTCCAACACAGACTAGGCCACTGTTAACACAGACAGTGACTGTAATATATCTCTGTTGTACTTTCTAACAACATATGTAGGTGTCTAGTGAGGTACATACCAAATGAGGCATTGTATTCTATAATAGGTGTAATGAGGGATGAGTAGAGAGGGATTATGACCTCTTTCTTCCTGGATGAGAAACCTTTTGTAATGAGATGTGCCACATAGAAGGACTTTCTGACTACAGTGGCAATGTGGTTATCAAAGGAAAGGTTGCTGTCAACCTGTGTCCCCAGGTCTCTTATCACATCTTCGGTGTTTAGTGGGCTATCGCCTATGTGGTAGTTCATGGACACCGAATATTTCCCAAAGGGAATGACAATGTACTTTTTGGCATTGAGCTTAAGGCCATGGTTTTGGCACCAGTCATTGGTGTCAGTGAGGCCTTTTTGTAGAATGTCTACATCAGATGGAGAATCAATAATGGCTCCCAGTTTGCAATCATCTGCGAACTTGGCCAGCTATAGTCCCTTTGTGTTGACTTGAACTTCAGAGAAGTAGATGCCAAACAGGAGAGGACCTAGGACCGATCCCTGTGAGACACCACTTGTAACTGGTCGATAGTCAGATTTGGAGTCTGCTACTTTCACAGTGTGGGTTCTATCAATGAACCAGTTGGCAACCCATCTTATGACATAGGGGTTTATGCCTAGTTTAGTGAGTCTATCTATGATTCCTGAGTGGGGGATGGTGTTGAAGGCCTTGGCAAGATTAAGGTAGGCCGTGTGAACTACCTTTCCCTCATCCACAGCTCTGGTGACAGACTCGAAGAAGTCTATCAGGTTGAGCAGGCATGATCTACCTTTCACAAACCCAAACTGTGTGGGGTCTAGAGTTTGGAGATTCCCTATGTCCTTATTTATAAGGTCCATGATGATGCGCTCCATAGCCTTACATATCAGACTTGTCAGGCTAATGGGGTGGTAGTTCCCAGGGTCTGTAGTCGCTCCCTCTTTGTGGAGTGGGATGACCATAGCAGTGTGCCATTTGGTAGGAACAAAGCCTGAGATGAGGCTGTGACTGAACAGGGTACTCAGGTGTGGTGCCAGCTCACTTTGTAATTCATATAGAACACAGCCAGGGATATTATCAGGTCCCATGGAAGCTGTATTCTTGGCTTTGGACAGTGCAGTTTTTTACCTGTGTAGCCGTGATAATAGGGACTTGGCATTCTTCAGGTATTGTGATAGGCCCTTTAGCGGGTTAAAGAGGGGTAAAGTTCACACTGAACCTGTTGGCCAATATGTTGGCAATATCAGTTGGTTCTGTATACGTATTGCCATTGTGCTGTAACTCAGAGCAGATCTGAGTATTGCCATGTAGATTCTTGACATAACTATAGAATGCCTTGCGGTTGTCTTTAGAATCTGCAGGCTGACAAGGGAGTTTTTCCAGTCTTGGGACTTCACCCTTTTCTGCAACAGTTTTTTCCATGTGTGTGTGTGTGTGTGTGTGTGTGTGTTTGTGTGTGTGTGTGTGTGTGTGTGTGTGTGTGTGTGTGTATACGCGTGTGTGTGTGAGAGACAGAGTTAGGGTTAGGGTCCGGGCTAGATGGGAGGATAGGTTATGTGTGTTTGTGTGCGAGTTTGTATATTTTAGGTTAGGGTCAGGGATAGGCAACGGGTATATGCAATGCTGTTAGTATATGTTTCTGTGTATTTTTATGTCTGAGTGTGCCACCCTGCTCACCTTAGTAATGGGTGTTAACCCTAACCCTAATGCTGCTCCTTCCCCCAGTCTGAATTCTAAATCTTACCTTAACACTGCCAGTGTTCAGGCAAATTTAAATCTAGTGTTTTGGGAGCTTTTAGTGTGATGATCAGTTCAGGAAATACTTTTCCTTTCTTGATATTTTGTGTGTTCAATATTTAGGGCATAAATTGTACCAACAAAATAAAGGCGTTGTAATGGGTGCCAGATTAGGATCAGTTTTAGCAAATTTAGTCATGGCTTGGTGGGAACAAGAATTTTTGAAAAAGGATGTGTTTTTTTGAAAAAGTGTTGTTTTACAGATGCTTTATTGAAGACATCATTTTATACTGGAGTAGAACTTCAAGTGACTTTGACGTCTTTTTTGAGTATTTGAATGCAAATACTAATTTTTTATCATTCTCATTAGGAAATATTGGTGATCAAATCAATTGTTTAGATTTGACTATTACATTAGATAAGGAACATAGCAAAGTTCATAGTAAGATATTTAGGAAAGAAACTTTTGTAATTAACTATTTACTGGAAAAGTCAGAACCCAACCCACATGAAAACAAACGTGGTTAAAGGGCAGTTCATCAGATTGAGTAGACTCACTAGTAAAGATGAAATATATTTTTTAGAGATTTTGAATATCTGAAGTCCTTAGTTTAAGAAAGGAGTTATAGTGAAGCCTTTTTGGAAAGAATAATTAATAACGTTATTAGTAAAAGGCAGGGCATTTTTAACTGCTTAACAAATGAAAATGTTGAAATCATAGGAAACAAGTGTGAACTATTCAGTATGAATAATTGGTTGAGAAAACTTTTCCATTACCTATTTCAAGTGATATTATTTGACAACTGGAAAATAATTTTAGGTAATAATGATTTATGCAAAATTATAGAAGATAAACCTTTTTTTACTTACACAAAGACAACTAATTTAAAGACAATATTAGAATGGATCAAAAAGGGTGGCTGTGGTGGTGCAGTGGTTAGCATTGTTGCCTCACAGCAAGAGGTTCTCTGGTTCAATCCTCAGCTGGGGTGCCATCTGTGCAGAGTCTGCATGTCCTCCCTGTGGTTGTGTCAGTTTCCTCCAGGTGCTCCAGTTTTCTCCTACATTCCAAAGACATGCTGTAGGTGGATTGGACACTCGAAATTGTTCCTAGGTCTGCATGAGTGTGCCTTCTGTGGAAGGTTGGGTGCCAGGCTTAAGGTTACCATGTGTCCAGGTTTCCCTGGACACGTCCTCTTTTTTGGGCTCCTGTCCAGGTGTTTTTTGAAAATTCTGCGATTTGTCCGGGTTTTTCGCAGAATTTTCAAAAAACAGACATCCCTATTTTGGAGTCTTTCCTCCGCTTTGTTTTTTTTTTTTGATTGGCTCATATACCGGTATACGAGCCAATCAAAAAACAGAGCTCTATTCAATGCGGATTTGCTTGATGTTCCGCATTGAACAGAAGAGGGTCTGCTGTGCGTGTTTTTGATTGGTTCGTATACCGGTATACCAGCCAATCAAAAAGCAGAGCTCTGTTCAATGCGTAACAGCTTGATGTTCCGCATTGAACAGAAGAGGATCCGCTGTGCAAGGTTTTGATTGGCTCGTATACCGGTATACAAACCAATCAAAAAGTGGAGCTCTGTTCAATGCAGAACTGCTTGATGTTCCGCATTGAACAGAAGAGGGTCAGCTGTGTGATACCAGCATACGGGCCAATCAAAAATCCCCAAACACGGACCTTTTTTTTTTTTGCTCGTCAGCCCTAACAGGACGAAATAATATGTGCTGGTAGCAGCACATATTTTTTCATCCTCTTTAACATACAAACAAATATGGTAACCCTAGCCAGGCTGGCAACTCGACATTGTAAAACTCCACTGCTAATCATGAGCAGACAGGTAATCCGCTGTGGCGACCCCTAACTGGGAAAAGCTGAAAGAAGAAGAAGATTAGAAAGGATCAAAAAGGAAAGCAATTTATACAATGAGTCAGTACTTGGAATGCATAAATGTAATAGATGCAAATACTGTAGTGTAAGTTCATAATAACATGTCCAATATTTTAATTGATGGTGTAAATAAGTTATTTGGGGCAAAAAGAAGTTACGAAAGCAAAATGGGTTGCATACATAGCAGCATGTGAAACATATAAATGTTTTTATGTATGAAAGACTTTGAGAAACTTATCAAACAGAATATATGAGCATACTACAGTGATTAAAAAGAAGGATATGAGCAATTCATTAGCAAAACATGTTTCAACATGTAGAGATTTTAAAAAATGTAATTTTTTGTACTGGACTCTGTAAGTTTTGTGAGTTTAGTGGAGATTATAAAACTGTCAGACTGTAAAGAAGCCGAATGACAATTGAGACTAGGAGCCAATAAAAAAACAGGCTTAAACAAATATGTTAATATTAAACGTTTTTTACAAGCTCAAAGATTGTAAGAAATGATTATACTAGAACATTTTTTTGTATTTTTGTATGAACTTTGACAGTCATTTTATAAAACACTGTTTAATATTTTAAAATTTCATTTGTATTAAGTAAGCTAATCAGGAACTGGAAGAAAATGAGATTAGAGTTTGGACGTTGTGAATTTCATTGGATTTTGTTGGTCATGTGACTTTTCTAATTTATTCTCAAGTTCTTTTCATTAAACAGAATGAAAGTGCTAAAATACAATGTGCCTTGGTGTTCTTTTTTTTTTTTTGGAGCAAACTTTGTTTTTGAGTTTTAATTTATGGCGTTCAGTCTTCTGTATGCTTAAAGTTCTTAATGCCGGTTTTTAACTACAACATTAACAATGTTTTATCATATAGACGACAACCATATTTATATATGGTAACCATTTGAAATTTTGAGACCTGCTAGAGTGAGTCCCGAAATACAGAGACTGAGAGACTGAAAGATCAGAGTTGGATATACCAAGTCTGAGATGCCATTTCTCTGAATATTCCCTTTTCTCTGAGGTATGGCAATTACAGAGTTGGTATATATAAGTTCGGGAAGTGCAGAGGACATGACCCCTTCCAAAAAGAAGTTTTAAGGAGAAGAGAGATTTTTGAAATTCACTCTTCTCCTGTGTTTTCAGTCTTTTTTTTTGGCATGTCGCATTCAGTGTGTGTGTGTGTGTGTGTGTGTGTGTGTGTGTGTGTGTGTGTGTGTGTATGTGTGTGTGTGTGTGTGTGTGTGTGTGTGTGTGTGTGTGTGTGTGTGTGTGTGTGTGTGTGTGTGTGTGAGTGTGTGTTAGTGTGTATGGTAAAACCACACACCTTTATGTAAGACCAGAGTCAGGGGGTCCCTTTCCAAAATTTTCTTTTGAATGGAATATGGAGGTTGGCATAATGGTTAAGGTGTTTACCTTACAAACACAAGGTGCAGGGTTTGATTCTCACATGGGGTAACTGGCTGTGCTAAAAATGGCCCACAGTTAGCCTAGTACTAATCTATGTCTATGTCTCCATTCCATTACAACAAATCAGGAACATCCCTAGACTTTTGGAAATCTGTCACTCTTATACTATTTGCAAATGAAAACAATGGAACAATCTTTGAAAACTTCACACCCAATTTCTATACTATTCTACTTGTCTAAAATACTTAAAAGGCCATAGCAGAACAGAAAACATGCTATCTTGACAAAATAAATCTTGTTTATGACAACCGCCTTCCTCAAAGTCAGTTGTCACAATGTGCTCACAATAATATCAAATGGAATGTAGGAAATTAACAGAAGACAATGACTTGGTATTTGCTTTGCCAGTGTCTCTGACTATCTTATTTCAGGTTCTACCCTAATGTAAAACATCTTATATTCACTCCAGTCATTTACAGCAGGAGCCTGACAAGGCTCGGTGCTTGGATGACTGCTCTTCCACTCTTTCTCAGAAAAAAACAAACAAACAAATAAAGAAATAAAATCCTTATCCCTGCAATTTTCAACCAGTCAGAAGTGTCACAGACCCTAACACCTTTAAAATAGAATTAAAGTCTATTTCCAGAGATCATGGACATGTCTCTGCCATGACCCAACATAAGCTGTACTTCTTTTATATTGACTGTTGCCCTCTCAGATAATACCATACTTGTCCTCACATTGACTTCTTACCTGTTCTCCTTTCTTGTCCTTACTCCTCCTCTCTAGTCCTGACTCCTCCTACTTTTTTCTATTATATACTACCGCCAACCATATACCTTAGTATCCTTCTCCTCACAATATACTCTTCCTTGTGCTATTTCTATATTCTTCTCATCTCTCACTACGACTTTCCTCATTTATGATAAATATCAGGTCTCTATTTGTCTTCTACAATACTTTTACATGCCTTTAATTCTTGTGTTTAAATCTCTCAGATACTTGTACTTTTTATATTAATTTCAGAATAATGTTTTCTTTTGTAAAAACTGAATCCCACCATGTACTAAGAATGTTAGTTTTTATTGTATTATTTCTTCTTTTGTAAACTACTATCTTTGTTAATTAATGTCTAAGTAATATAATACTGGAACTTTATTCCTCGGGTCTCTGCTGAAAAAGGGCTTCTGCCCAGACTAACCCAGTTAACAAATGTCAAATGAATAAATAAATAAATAATTTTAAACTATTATACATATGGATTAGCTTTCTTGTCTTCCAGATTGTGGGTCTCTCAGTTAATTCAAAATAAAATGCGGTTTGCATGTGACAGTGTGACATAGCAGTTGCTTCACTAGAAATCTAACCTAAATGAAATGCTAAACATTACCTTTAGCTGGTTGTGTGTGTGCATCTTATCTCACTTTTTTTTGCATTTTAACATTTCCATATGCTGACTTTCTGTGGCCTGAGGCTTACTGCTGAAAGTCCTCTTATCAGTGATCATAGGATCATAGGCAGTTACTAGTCTACTGGCCCTGAGGCCCTTATAAGTCTAGTCAAGAGTTTAGCCCATGTTTAGACAAGTCGGCACCCAAAGCCCCTATCCAGCAGGGACACAGGTGGAATCCCAGGGGTGTATTTTCTGTTTCCCATCCAGTTATCCAGGTTGCACTTAAAAAGGGATAATGAGGTGCTCTGCCTGATGTGGAGAGGGAGTCTATTCCGCAGATGGGGGAGTTTCTGGGACACAAATCTGTCCTGCCAACAAGTCCTATTGATGTCACAGACCAGGTTGAGGTCATGCATGCAGGCTACTCAAGTGGAGTTTGACTTGTGGATATGCAGCAGTCCCACCAAGTTAGGGTCTGAGATTGCTTTGTATACCAGACCAGGGATGGCAGGAGTCAAGTGCTCATTTTGATTTTCATAAGTGTGCTTCATGTTTAATAAGAAGAAAAAGGGTTTCATGCATGAGAGTGTGTGACAGACACATTTGAAAGGCTTCACATAGTTTGAACAAAAGAAAGATTATTCCTATACTGAAGGTTGGTTGTACATCTAAACTTGTGAAATGTAGACTGATGTGCATTGTAACATTCTTGCAAAGGCTGTTGATAGTTGTGCACATCAAAGAAGCATCCTCCATTAGATATCTTTTGTAACAACATCTAAAAGATTTTGAAGAGGTTGTACCCAATTGCTAATGCAAGCTTTACCTCTTGCTGCCTCTTTGTGGATCAGGACTGCTCAGCTATGCTGACCAGTATTAATCATCAGTGTACTCTAAGCTATCCCTCGGGTAGTTCTATTACTGGTTATTGACCTATTTTTATATAACTAGCTAGTTGTTGGCCATGAATGCCAAAGTCTAACTTTACTACCTCTTTAAGGACCTTTAGACAATTATTGTCTCCTGCAGGTCAGAAACCTTTTGACATTTACATTGGTATTTCAGAGTGACCTATCCTTCTCTCCTTTAGGCTATCTGCAGACTGGTGAGGAGAGGATGTGTGAATGCTTTCACATGCCTCCTGTTTGCTGGCTAAACAGGAAAGCCTTTCCCCGGGATTCATGAAGCTTGCGCCAGGCGATCTAGTGCCAAATATGGCCGCCGAGCGATTCAGGTAAGAGCTGTTTCCACATGCACTACCAGCATACGCCAGAGCTGCGCAGCTCCTGGTGCATGTATGCTAATTAGCCCATGTGCAGCAGTGTAGCATGCAAATGAAGGTATATAGCGATTTATGAAGTGGTGCAGGCGTAGCGTAAGCATAAAGAAATGTAAACAAAAAAAACGGTTTACATTTTGTCAAACATAAAATCGGAGCCATGAAAGCAGACCAAACTTACGTATTATAATGTTAATATATGTCAATGGCTAAATATATAGCCAATGGCATGAAAAAACATACACAACATATAAAAAATAACATTTAATGTCATGGCCACACTAACGCAAAGTAAAACCACAGTGCATCTGTGTGCAAATGGGATCGCAAGGAAAATATATTTAGATGTCATAAAACTGCAATGTAACACAATTCATAATATCCCCATAATAATTAATGGCATGCATGCTACACCACAATCATGGCGCAAGGGTTGCTAAGGGTCTGTGACAGTATTTCGTGCGGTAACTAGGAATTAGTAGTCAATGCCATGCAAATGAGTCAAGTAATACTGAATTACAAATGCCCCGCCGGCGTAAGGATGTACCACACAGCATAGCGGTACAACACTGAGGAGTGGCCTGGAGGTAAACATGACATCAAGAGAGGGGTGCGTCACCGTAGCTATAAGCACATTGGATCATTGCTAATCCATGTTACCTGTTGCTAAGCAAAGCCGCAGGATAGGGGTGTGGAAGTAACCATAGCTTTGCTTAGCTGAGAGCACACAAGGTAACCGAAGGTTCATGTGAACGTGGATGAAAATGCGCACGAAACCCAGTAAACGACTGTGAGCGGTGCACACCACAGCTGAAACAGGAAGGATACAGGAAGACAATAAGGAAACGCTGCAGCATGGTAATTGGAGTACAATTGACTAATTAACACCTAGGAACTCACAGTGGGTCATAGACCACAGCTAACAAGGCTGTTAGCAGCTACCTGTAAAACAGGAAAGGGGAGGTGCCATACAGCAAAGAAAAGAGAACTGTCACAGCAGAACAAAGCAAACTTGCAGTAGATCAGCTACATAACACATTTCCCAGAACAATCCTGGGTTGTGAAAGTACAAAACAAGAAAGCCAGCAGCTGGATGCATGCCTGACAATGGGAGGGGAATTGGGTTGAAAACTGAAGTAAAAGGCAATAGATGAATCATGGCAGCCAAGCGTAAGTTAACACCAAAGGCCGCACAATAGCAATACCTGCTGTAAAACCAATAATTAAGATACCCTGCAGCTGGAATAGCACAAACACACCCAATTAAACCAGCATCATCCATTGCACAATAGTATAAGGTGTGAAAGCCCACACACACACACACACACACACACACACACACACACACACACACACACACACACACACACACACACACACACTTGTGTATTCCCAGACACTCTGCACCATTGGTGTATACAGACGGGGAACTTTTAATATGTACATGTTAGGGGCTGACATAGCTTTGATTCACCAGCATGTGTTGGAGACTGACGGTGGTGTGGAGGATGATGCTGACAACCATCTCAGGCACCAGAGGAGGAGAAGAGTGTTCAGACCCAGGGTAACCTACCAGGGGCTACATGATCTGGAGATAGTAGAGCATTACAGGGTAGACAGGGACATCATACAGCAACTTGTTGAGCTATGGCAGCCATGCATCAGAGCCAGAAGTAACAGAGGGGAACCCATCCCAGTGGACACGAAGGTATGTGTAAGCTTGAGAATACGAGTCACAAGTACCTACCAAAGGATAACTGGGGATATCATGGGGATTTCACAGGTATCAGCATCCAGGGTACTCCACCAGTTCCTGGATGCCATGTTACCACATGCCAATGAACAGATATACTTCCCCCAAATGCAGGAGGAGTTGGCCAGCAATATGCATCTCTCCCACTGTGTGGCAGACTACCTGGAGGTACTGGGTGCAATAGACTGCACGCACATACACATCAAGTCACCACCCAGTGAGCAGGGTAGGCACTACATAAACCACAAGGGATACCCCTCCATCAACTGCCAGGCTGTATGCAATGCCCAGGGCATTATCATGGATGTGTGTGCTGGCAGCCCTGGAAGCTATCATGACTCCCACATCTGGCATGCCTCACAGCTGTAGCAGGTATTTGCCAGGGGGGACATCCCATATGGCCACCTGGTGGGGGATGCAGGCTATGCACTGGAACCGTGGATGATGACTCCAATCAGAAATGCACACACAGCCACACAAGAACGCCATAATGAGGCACACGCAGAAACCAGAATCATCATAGAACACATGTTTGGGATGCTGAAATCACTGTTCTGTTGCTTGGACATATCTGGTGGAGCCTTGCAGTACTCTCCAGGCAGGTGTGCCCACATCTTCATAGTATGTGCCATGATACACAATATGATCCTGCAGAAACAGCTGCAGCAGGGACAGAATGGTGAAGGCCCTCACAGCCCACCACCATTGCCAAGGGACCCACAGGCACAGAGAGACTCAGACCATGAACACCCTGTGCTAGCCCCAGTAGGCAGACGGAGGCATGCCCAGTATGCCCATGCCTTGGCAAAGAGGGAATGTATAGCACACACACTGACAGTGTTGGCACTTATGGACTGACACCCTTCTCCACCTGCATGCACAGCAAACATGGATGGCACACACACACGACCACCTGTAAATTGTCATGTATAGGTGGTCTGCTGTGTGCATCCTACATAGGTAGCCCTCAACTATTGTACACACAACTGCCATTGGCACAAGGTAAGTCAATACCTGAACAGTAAATTAAGCTATCAGCATGTGTCCATACTGTATGTAGAGGTTCATAGATACATAGGTAGGTACATGCCCAACTGCCGAGGCCACTCATAAGCATAGGCAAAAAGTGTCTGCTGTTGCCACCCCATCGATTAACTAACTGTCCCTCTGTGGAGCAGAGCCAATTGTGGGATTCCTGGGCTGTATCCACTGTTCCCCACCCACTATGGAAGGATTCCCTGGAGTGTTAGTGAGGAGTTTTGTATAATGTAATCAGAGATGTTGTTCCAAATAATGGGGAGTATCCCTGACAGGAATCTTCACAGATGTTTACATGTTACATAGTATACCTTAAACACAGCTTGCATATATAGGTAGTTCTCCAGAGAATAATAAACATGTGGAACACACAACCGCTGAAAGGTGAGTTAACCACCCTTGCATTACCAGTGCCTGCTCTGAGAGGTAAGATATCACTGCCAGGATTAAAACATGCAACCATGTACACAATCTTCACAATAACATACCACCAAGCTACCTGAGATGTACCAATGGCAGTCGTGTATACTGACAGGATAAAACACAAAAGGTAGGAATGTGTTGAAATAGGACAAACCGGCATGTACCCAATGAAAGGTGTATGTTTTTTTTATATATATATATATATATATATATATACATCATCATATATATAGAGAGGGAGAGAGGGAGAGAGAGAGAGATATATGTCGATATATGGGGATATACATATATATGTAGATATATAGATAGGTGAACAACATCTACATATCCATGGAGGTACATATAAATGGGATACCAACCACATACCGACTGCTTTACATACCGATGCACGTAATCCTGAAGCCTATGGTCCGAAATAACACAATACCAAAACACCAGATGCGCGAGGTGTAAAATCACAATGTTAAGGGACAGTTAGTCAGTGCTTCTGGTGTTGCAGTTCAGGTAGGTTACTGTGTGCAAGTGTGTTTCTTAGGGCTGTAGTGTGTGTAAGTGTGTGTTCTGGGTGTGGTGTGTGTTCTTGGGGGACTGTAATGTGTGTGTGTGGGTTAGCTTTGTGCGTCTGTTTGAGCAATCTAGGAGGCAGAATATTAAAATAGGGGGTGTGGGGGGTGCAGACACCTACACGGGGGGTGTAGGGGGTTTGGCCACCTGCTCATACGTAGTGTAGGATAGTTTGTTTGGATGTGGTGGGTAGCAGTGTGTCTGTGTGTGCGTGTGTGTGTTCCATGTTTGTGTTACTTTCGCGAGTTACTGTCGCTGGCAGTAATGTGGGGTATGGGAGTCTAGGCCCGGTACTATGTGCGCCGGAACTGTGTGGTTTCGGGATTCCGTAGGTATCCCATATACAGCGGTTGAAGTGTTCGTATATGTGTATAACATGGACCATAGCAATCACACATTCCGCCACTACCAACTTTTATGAACAAAGGATATGGAGAGTATATGCCTATACACTATTACAAATATGTGCTATGGACATGAGCCAATGATAGTGTTACCACCTGTCCCACTTTGCGAGGGACAGTCCCTCTTTGGGTGGTTGTGTCCTGACCAAATATATTAAACATGGCAAATGTCCTGGGATTGTAGGACATAATTATGTCCCGTATGTACTATAATAGCTGCATACTATAGTTCTTTCTGTATCTAAAATACCTACATGTTACAAGAAACAGGATAAGCAACTAAACTGCTACAAGAATAAGCTTATATTTAGGCAAGAAAGGAAAGTTCTATCCCTTGTACTGACCATGGGTTTGTGTCGGCCTGTAAATTCTGATTTGTGTCCCGAAAATGTCCCACTATGGCCATATGAAAAGGTGGCAACCCTAGCCAAAGAGGGTCAGTCACCAACGCAACTACGATGACTGCAAATACCTATGATAGAAATACACAGCTTTCATGCAGCAACACTTTATTACATTCAGATGTATTACCGAAGGGATTCAAGGACTAACATCACCTGTATACTATACAGGAGCCACATAACAGTGCCTTAATGAATCAGCCTGCAATTACCATAGTATTAGTCCACTAAAGGATAGGTGCTCAAATAGAGAAGGAACCCTCATGCACATATCGATTATGTATAAAAGCAGTTCCTACACACCTGCATCTGCTATGCACACCCATCAACATCACTCCCACACGCAAACAAATTACAATACAAACTGTAATAACATCACAAATCATTCACTCACTGTATGACATCTGCAGAAGCCTTAACATACCTTGTCAGAGACATACTAACATGGCCCTATGTGAAATAGCTGCTGTTATACAATGGAACAGCTGCTGATGTTACAGGGTTTGTTTGCACTAATCCCATTTCAGAGGGTTGTGTGTACACCGGGATGTGTTAGCAATTACTGAGTAACAGCACAGTATCCTACACTTGTACACCAAATCAAGGATGTCTGGTGAGCACACTATAAACCACATAACAGTTCATGCATAGCCATACAGCCTTGAGCTGCCCAAACATCCTTGTCAGACTTAAACATCTGCAGAAGTATCAGGCACAAACAAACCCTGCATAAGTAGCAATGTTCTGAAATATAACAGCTGTACTCACATGTAGAACAAAATCTTCTAGTCATTACACACAATCCACGGGAGTCATGAAGCTAATATATCTCTGAATGTCTCCATATAGCTGTTGAAATATATCACAAACATCACATCCAGGCCGTCTTCCTCGAAAGTAAGGCAAACGGACAACGCCCAAAACGAGTACACAGTTATACACCACTGTTGCCATGGTATCAGCTAATGGAGTAGCTGCACAGCTGATGTGCATCTAATTAACTACTTTGGAACACCAATTGGTGGTCAGGATACCACATGTTACCGATATTTAACTAGAAAAGGATGGGTTATCACACATTCAAACCATCCGTATATACCAGCAGAATGTTACAAAGAAGATTGAAACACAAACTGAAAAGAATCGAATCAACAGTTAATGACACCTCGGGTTACTAATAAGGTATGTAGAACAGTCGGTATGTCTGTGTGTTTAGTACCTTTTCTGTAGTATTTAAAGTGCACGCAATCCATATAGTGGAAACAGTTATCTTGTAGTAATGTATTGCTGAGCACAGTAACGCTTGTAGTATATGTGTGTACTGCTGTAGGTCACAAGGCAAACACTGCATACACCACAAGGGATGCTATATAAGGGCTTTGAACAGAAAGGCTCCTCACCAGCCGCTGTCAGTGGCAGGGCTGGTCCAACAAGTATGTGCTATAACAGGGGATAGTATATGTTGATATATTGTAATGGTAGCCATATGTATGGGTGTATTACTGAGAATAACATGTCGAAGGTTGGGCCACTGTGCAATTATGCTTTGCATTGTGGGATATTGTGCCAATAACTGTGTAATGTACAGTATTGTAGGCAGATATGTATTACAAGCTACACAGCATTACTGTTATGTTAGGCAAACATTAGTTATGTCTATTGGCATTTACAATACACAATAACAGGATACATATGCCTTTTAGTCACCCAACAGTTTATCAGCATGATAGCAAAGTAAAATGGAAGAGCTAGTTAACTATCCATACACATAAGACATGTAATATGTGCAAAGGTAGGTATTAGGCTATCTTACCAAGGGTATTTATAAGCCTAGCTAGAGTGTGTTGGCTTTCGCCACCCCCATAGGTTGGTTCCCTGTACCTCTGAACGGCAGAGCCATTAGTTCCCTGTGCCTCTGTCCAGCAGAGCCACTGCAGTGATCCCCGGGGTACATGTCTGTCTCCCATCCACATGTCAAGGATTCCCTTCTAGAGTGCTAGTGAGGGGCCCTGCCTGATATACATTGGAATCATGTTCCAAAGCATGGGGAGTGTCCGGGTCAGGAATCTATCTGTCCAGCACGTCCTAGTCATCATTGTGGTTAGGTGTATATCCCTAGAGCATACGGCTCTCAGGGGCCTCTGTTTAGATGGAGCATATCCAGCAATACTGGGTTGGACATGGGCCTTGTATGTCAAGCAGAGATCACATGTGAGCATGCGGTATGCAATGGAGTACAACTGGAGTTTCTTAGGTTGGGCTGCATAGGTCATGTGTTTGAGGTCAGTAATGCTCTTGGTTTGGTACTGTTGTGGTATTCCAAGCTGTTGCAGTTGTCTTGTAAGGTATATCCCAAATGGGGTGTTGTATCCTTTAATGGGCCTAATAAGTCATGAGTAGAGAGTCACATTGGCCTCCTTTGATCTGGATGCAAACCCATTAGAGATTAGAGGGGCCATGTAGAAGGATATTCTAACCATCCTGTCATTATGGGTATCGAAGGAGAGATTGCTATATACTGGGGTTCCCGGATCCCTTATTACCTTTTCTGTATGTAGGGGACTAGCACCTATGTGGTAGTCTGCAGATAATTAGTTATATCCAAAGGGGATGACTATGCACTTTTAGGCATTCAGCTTGATGCCATGATATTGACACCAGGTATCCGTCTCAGTGTGACCCTTCCAGAGGGTGTCTGTAACAGCTGGGGAAACAATTATGTCCCCTAGTTTGCAGTCATCTGCAAACCTTTTCAGCCAAAGCCCTCCTGTGCTTGTCTGTACATCAGAGAATTATATACCGAGCATGAGGGGTCCTAGGACTGGAGCCCTGGGGGACGCCACTTGTAACTGGTATACAGTCGGACCTAGGGTATGCAACTCCCACTGTGTGGGTTCTGTCCGTGAGCCACTTTGCAAACCATCACATGATGGAGGGGTTAATGTTCAGGCAGATGGGTATGTTGATAATATCAGAAGGAGGAATGGTGTTGAAAGCCTATGAGAGATCTAGGTAGGCCATGTGGACCTTCTTACTCTCATCTAATGCCTTGATAACTATCTCTAAGAAGTCCACCAGGTTTAGGAGGCATGGTCTGCCCTTAACAATGCCAAACTGGGAGGGGTCAAAGGTTTGGAGGTACCCAATGTCTCTGTGACTGAGATTCATGATGTGCTCCATAGCCTTGCAGACCAGGCTAGTCAGGCCTATAGGGCAATAGGTCCCATGGTCTGTTGTGGCACCACCTTTGTGCACTATGCCTGATGTGAGGCTATTATTGAACATGGTGTGTAGGTGGGGAGACAGTACATTCTGAAGTTCCTGTAAAACGCAGACTGGGATGTTGTCCGGTCCCATGGATGCTGTGATATTGGCTTTAGAGCCACGGTGGTGCAGCAGTTAGCATTGCCACCTCACAGCAAGAGGTTTTCCAGTTCGATCCTTGGCTGGGGTGCCTTTTGTGTGGAGTCTGCATGTCTTCCCTGTGGTTGCGTGGGTTTCCTCCGGGTGCTCCGGTTTCCTCCCACATCTCAAAGACATGTTGTAGGTTGATTGGACACTCTAAATTGGCCCTAGGTGTGAGTGTGTACATGTATGTGCCTTCTGTGGATGGTTGGGCGCCGGGCTGGCAACTCGACACCGTAAAACTCCACTGCCAGTCATCAGTGGACAAGGTGATCTGCTGTGGTGACCCCTAAATGGGAAAAGCTGAAAGAAGAAGAAGAAGTGTGCAGCTTTGAGAGGGAGGGTGGAAAGGTAGCACTGAACCTATCTGCCAGGATGTTGCCAATATCAGTTGGTTCTGTAATGTTCATGCCTTTGTGTTGTAACTCAGAGCAGATCTGGTTGTTGACATTGAGATATGTGACATAGCTATAGAATGCTTTGTGGTTGTTGTTGAATTAGTGCCGGTTTTGTTTTCATAGCTAGCTTTAGAGGATCTTATAAGGGATCTCACCTTCTTACTGAGGCTGACCAGGGAGCTCCTCCACGCATGGGATTGCACTCTCGTTTGCAACAGTGTCTTCCTCCTGTACTACAGTTTGTTTATGGCAGGGGACCACCAGATTGTTTTCCTTAATTAGGAGTATAGCGTCTTGGTTCTGTTTGGGATAGCACAAACCATCCACTCATGTAAGTGCTTATAGAGTGCATTTGTGTAGGATTCAGCAGTTGTAACAGTATTGTCCATCTGCATGGGTGTCATGACGTTCACCACGTCTGTCTTAAGCATGACGTTGGCTTTGTAGACATATTATACTGTGGTTCCCTTAATGGGTGGTGAGGGCGGGATGTGGATATCAACGGTGTTCAGCTCATGGTCGGATCGGACCAATGAGGAGTTGACTTCACGTGTGGGGCACTGGTCACTCATGTTGGTAATGCCTAGGTCTAGGAAATTGTTGCCCCTGGTGGATGTGTGGATATGTTGATTCAGGGCATTGGTGTTTATGAATTCCAGAAAGCGCTGAGCTAATAAGTTGGTACATGAGTAGTTTTCCCAGTTAATGGTGGGGTATATTCAGTGAGACTATGTGATGTGTGTGGTGTGGTGCGAAAGTTTACCTTCTCTACATGACTGTCAGGGTCAGACTTGGTTGGAGAGAGCTTTACCTCCAGTTTGGCCAGATGAGTGCATCTCAAACAGGTTGTAGTGTTGGGTGGTAGGCAGAGAGGCTTGTCTGTGTATGTGAGGCAATGTGTACATTGCCTCAAGATGTCCAGATTCATCAGATAAACAAGTGAGAACACTGGCAGTTGACTCTTGGACATGCCTGAATATAGAACTACTTTCCCCTAGATAAGTGAGGAAAGTGTGTACATGAGCTATTTTACTCTAAGCAAGTGAGAAAAGTATGTACAAAACCTGTTTACCTCTAGGTAATGAGGAAGATTGAGTGCTATAGTAATTATTAGCTTACATAGTACTTACAAGTTCTGAACAAGTGCTGAGCATGAATAAGCAATCCAGATAAGGTCTTAAATAACATAAACACACTCCCCCAACAGGTACACAAGCATATATCCATGTACATCACAGGGCCCCTGTACCCACAACTATGCAGGTACAAGCTGCACTCAGGCTGCATGGGACCTGTCCACATCACAGGTTGTATCATACACATATGACAAAACAAGATGCTCTCCTTGTACACATTATATAAAACATAGCTCCATGTCAGGTTGTGTACACACTGAATGGTGCACACTAACAGGTATCACAACCCACAAAGGGGGAGACACCACTGATAATGGAAAGTACTGTACTACTACCTTGCTGAGTCTGGTCTGGAAGGCCATGAACCTTGATCAAATAATTGATGTCAGCAGTACAGATGTAGATGACAGTAAGGTTGATGTCACACTGCATATCATAACCTTGCCAGGTCATAGGACATCATCACCCATACTGTGTGCCACCTACACTCGGTATACTAGATGTATATTCCTATGTCACAGGAGTGTTTTGCAACGGGACTGCTGGCAGAACCAACACTAGAGAAGGTGTCTGAATAATACATGCTCATCACACCAGTGGCAGCTACAGTATGTCAGGGTTAATGAATTTTATTCCCCCTCATTGTAGTCCATACCTCAGAGACAAACAGAAGGCATCTGCCTATTGAAGTATGAGAATGACTATGACCTAGGAACAATAGCCGACTCAGGAGTGTTGTGGACAACATACAGAAGGGGCTTTGTGGGTAAGGTGCATGTGACATATGGCCACAATCTGACAGCTACATATTGCATTGTCACCCCTATGTTAATAACCCTGTACCCATGAACTACTACCTAGGCAGCGGTCAACATAATGGACACTTGTGTGTAAGGGATGCAGCCGGGCAGTTGTCTTTCCTGTGATAGCTACGTCACCACACCTGTCAGGTAGTCATATGTGGCAACCCTAATAATGACAGGGTGCCATCCATGAATTTAGAGATCATTGTCCAGCCATACACAACACTCAAATGACCCATATCAGATCACATATTTCCTTTAAGGGGTATTGGCCATGTGCAGATGGCCTACACCAGCCTTCCCATTCCCCATCTCCACTATGTAGCATGATGAATACCCTGAATAAATCCATGTCCAACCCAGTGATGTTGTACATGCTACACGTACACATCCTGATCTCGAACACATACTTCATGGACATCCACCTTCCACATGCTGGACAGATCCTTGTCCCATACACTTTACACAGTCCTGCCGTACTATGCATTTCTGTCTGTCAAAGCTGCACATCGCTCCCCTCTCAGACATGGTGTGATGACTGCATGGTAAATGTATCATTAACCCTGTGGATCAGTAATGTGGCACTGCTCCACCTGGCCCCACAGACCCACCCGTCGGCTACTGCCAGGTAACCTTTCATCCTAGATTCAAACATGGCCCATGGCATATAGCCCACTAGTTGACTTTGACTGTACATGCTATAGTTGATATCCATCCCTGCAAATACCATCTGGCTAGCCAGTGTCCCATGTTTATCACATGTGCAACACAGGTGATACATGGCAGGATGTTGAATTGCTGTACAGTGCTGTGTAGATGTATATGGCAGAACACATACATGTAAAACCTTATGTGAGAAAGTCTGCAGGGTCACAGGTCATGTCTGTTAAGGCAGTGTAAGTCCTTATATGTGACATATACACAACATCAAGGATGACTGCATTAATGTGGACACATCCAGCCATGTGCTGATAGGTAGGAACACCAGTGCAGGCAATCAGACATGCCCACATCAAGACAGCATCCACATGGAGTATGAGCAATGTAATCAGGTGACACACACACATATATGGTGATAACATCCACTCACCATTGAGTGTCACATGTGTGTGACACAAACACATCAGTTTCATGTAGGTTTGCAAATATAACTATTTAAACTTAATAAATGCGATACACATGTATGTTCAGCTGTATGTCTCTGTGAGTTACTGTGACCTGTCTCCATCATTATGTCTTCCAGGTATGCTGCATGCAAGGCTACCCCCTTTTACCCGCTTGGAGGATGAGGCCCTCATCCCATACCTACTCGACAATCATGATATCCTGTTCAGACATGTGCCACAGGATGCACAGCAGTGGGATGCCCTGTGGATGGAACTTCACAGGAGGGTTAATGATGTTGGTGGCCATAACCGCACATACCAGCAGGTGTGCAGACACTGTACAGACCTCATTAGATGGGCAAAACAGCATGCGAATGCAATCACCGGGGAGCAAGGTGCAACAGGTGGTGGACCACCAACTCAGCCCCCACTCACACATACTGAGGAGCTACTGGCCAACCTCAGGACACCTGCAGAACCACATCCACAAGCCTTAGCCAATATTGTGGAGGTGGGTGTCTCTCAACCACTGAGCCTGAAGTTGCCTGGTAAGTCAGTACTGCACCTATAACAACTATATTCCATATAGTTGCATATGTCACTATACAATATGTAATGTAACATCATATGCAAGGCATGTATACACACATGCCACATACTATAGCATGCTACTCTGTGTATGCACACATGTGCATACACCATAGTATAGTCTAATGTACTGGTGTATGTGTTATGCACATTGCACCCTGTAGCCATTATACAGGTGTGGATAATGCTCATACTGCTGTGTTACTCCTATTTAGGTACCTCTGGCATTCTGCTGTGACAGCAGCCCATTGCAGGTGAGACTGTTATTATTTATCAGGAATCGTAATGCACAAATCTATCTGCCATGTGGCCATTTACAACATGTACACATAATGTATGGTCCTGTCACAATATACAGGTCGGACCTGCAATGCATCACAATGCCTACCCATGTGCAACACTTGCAAACTGTGTGAATCATCTCACCGACATGAATCCTCACAAACTGTCATTGCCAGATGTGTGGACAGCTGTGCATACAATGGTGGAGGTGCTGTTCACTGTAGGGACATGTACTACAGATCAGAACTACACATGTGGGGAATACAAACAGTACTACACAGTGGGCTAGAGTATGGCCAGCCCACAGGATTCACTGGTGTGGATCATAGCCCTGCTATGATGTCACACAATGTGATGTGCTATCTTGACATGTCCATGACATCTAGTGACCTGGCTGCAACACTGCCTACCTAACCTGAAAACATATCCCACATACCACCCTTTATCTGCATAACCCTGTCGTCAGTGGAGCATATGACATCTATGGGTGTATGTCATATGGGACAACACAGACATGTGAAAGAGATGCCCGTCACAATAATTTGGCCAACACATGTACACACATGGCCATGGAGGATGGCCAGAGACATGGAGCAACACACACAGTAGATGTGATGTGCTTGTGTGTAGACCCTGTCGTACAATGGCTACACATGGTCCAACTATGGCCTTTGTGTAATGGTCATATTGTAGATGTGGAACCCTAGACATCCTACAGGCCTGTGCACATCTTGTGTAGGCGTAACATCAATCCACCACATAAGATGTGTTGAACATCTTGAGGGTGTCACAACATGACAACAGTCACCTGTACAGTATCCACATCAGCCCACAGATGCAGTACATTCCCCTTGCTGGTGTCGGACATCAATGTCATACTTGCTCCTTATGTGTGTGTGTGTGTGTGTGTGTGTGTGTGTGTGTGTGTGTGTGTGTGTGTGTGTGTGTGTGTGCATGTGGTACACAGATGTCATGTGGGGCGTGGTGTACTGACGTGTTCGCCATGTCTGACCATAGATGCCAGGCAGCAGCAATATGGTTGGAGATGTGCAGCGGTGTCATCCGTATACCCATCAGTGACCTGTGTCACAACTTCCACATCATGGTTTAGTGTGTATACACCTCAGTGATGTGGGTCACATTCCACAGTATATATGTATTGTATCTGAACACAGTCATAGCTATGAACTGTGTCTGTAACTCACACTGTATAGCAATAGAGATGCCTCATGATTCCCTGCAATGGCATGCACATCAGCTAAATGTGCAGTATATCTGTAGGGCAGACAGACAACACTGCATTGGGACACCATTGCCCCACTATATATTTGACAGAACACCATTGTGTTAAACATATATGCATGTCATTGCACACATCAGCAGATCACATGTCATACTACATGTGATTGTCAAAGTCATATGCCACACATCAGGCAGGTGTACTGTTAACCTGTGCTGGTCTACATGGTGTAACACAGGGATGTATGCTAACTACTACTATGACTGTGTAATTTACATGCTGTCTGCTATGACACATGCATACTGTTGTGTGCAACCCAGAGATGTATGATAACTACCACTATTATTGTCTGCGCTGCATGCTGTCTGCCATATCACATGCATGTTGCATGCCTTCTGTCATATCACATGCGTGTGTGTCTGTGCGTGTGTCTATTGTATAGATTGTAATGTACAGTTCTTGTCTGCCCTCACAGGTGATGAAGGTGCATTGCCCTCCTGCAGTACATGTGATGTTAGTGTCCCCACAGACTCTAGCAGTGATGATGAATGTATGATTGAGTCACAGGCAGAGTTGTCAGGGGCTGAAACTGTGCCATTGGTTGCCATTCCAGCTATATCCCCCTCATCCCAGCACACAAATCCCATGCCTACACGTACCCCATTACCAGTGGTCATAGAGGAAGGACAGTTGGTGCGTGGTAACTTTGAACAGGAAAGTGTGGAGGCTATGGAAGGTGTGCCTGCACACCATGGTGTCAGCCAACTGACTGGTAGTGCCCCACACAGGCACGTGGCCAGTGCTGCTCGTAGGAGGACCTCTTGCCAACATGCTCCTGCAAGACAAAGCACAGCAGCTGGTGTCACCAGATGCATGTTTCAGGCTGTAATGGAGACACAGGTACATGCTGAATGGCGCAACAGAGAAAATCAGAGGCTACAGAGGGCTGCTCTCTGTTCTTTAAACAACAACATCCAGACAATGGTAAATGCTCAACAGCAGATTGCTGAAGCTTTGGATAGACGGTTGGGTGACATGGTTGGAGTCCTTGACCGTGGCATGACAATCCGCGAGTGTGAGCTGTCTATGTTGGAACATCTGGTAGAAGTGAGGCATCAGGTACATGGACATAGGTCTGCTACATCACCTGTTTCAGGTCTACGTGTATGAGCTACCTCACATGTCTGCTCCCATAGTGGTGGTAGCAGCAGCAGTGCATCTGGTGCTGTGCTGTCCACACCATGACACAGCAGGCCATGTGCACATGGTCCAAGACAGTCCCAACAGGGACACAGTTCCATTGGACAAGTGACATCAGGCAGTACCCAATCTGCACCTCTGCCTGGTAATGCCCATGCAACCCCTGGCAGGCACAGGTCACATGTCTGTGGCCGGACACTGTGAACTGTAAAACCTTGCCTGTACAGTCTGCAGCTGTCAATAATACCCCTGTGTAGGCCAGACACATGGCAGAACTGTGTGCATACATACACGCACACACTGGAAACATATGTAGGGCACCGCAACACACACATGCATAACATCCACACATGCCCAATTAGATCAAAGGCCCTAACCCACACACATGATGTCATCCAATGGTGCAGCCTAGGCCTCTGGCAAACATTATCATCCTGTGCATATGACGATGCCTGTGCCGCATCCCTGACATCCATACCATCAGTGCAGGGACATGCTCATATGGTCTGATGCACAAGGTGAACAGACTAGGAATATAAGTGTAGTTTACAATTGTTGAGTACTGTTGACAGGCAGCAGAAATACCATGTACTACAGGTGTAAAATGCATTTTGTACTGTTAACAGTATGTGTCTTGTGTAACAACAGTAACTGCATGTTGGCCATGATGTTCTGCTGTCCTCCTTCAGGTCTAATTGCACGTGCCGGTGGATGTCAGTGTTTGCAGTTAGTGTCCCATATGTCAATAATGACTACTCACAGGTATGTATGAATATACCAACATGCACCGTGTAGCTGCCACATACTAGTGAGAATGCCCCACGTTACAAACACGTCTACCGATCCAAGAGCATGATAGCTGTGTATTAAGCTACTGTAGCTACAGACGTGACATCCATAAAAGGTGACATCACAGGTACAGTTACATGGAGTGGTGAGGTAAGAGAGTGGTCTAGCTGATTACAAGGGTAGAAGCCAGTGGGAAGTGTGATGCCTCATTGGGAATCAGTAATACACGTCCCTATGACAGGATGTCAACACACAACTGCACCCACACACTCAGGTATTGACACACATGCATTCAGTGACACAGTAACACACCCACACACTCACGGATTCACAGACACAGTAACACACACTCGCACACAGTTGCTACTGGTGAGGTAAGGACCCCTGCCTATGTGCAAATCATCATTACAGTACTGTGCACCTACATGACGCGCCACAGAGAATACACATGTACAGGTAGTCAGTATTGCCTAAGATCGGGGACATCAACACAGATAGTAGAATGCATCTCCTGGATGGGGGAGGGGTGTTATCAGTTCAGTATGGTAACATACATCCTCACCCCAGGGACCAGACAGCCCTACATACACACACTGTGGCATTCAGTATTGAATACACCTATGTCACACACATACAGATACCTCACATGTGTGAGATACCTGCCCCTGCCTATGTCCTGCTTTTTACACTGCAGTCTGTACAGACGTGTACAGGAGAGTGAGTAACAATTGAGATATATTCCCCACCATACTTGACATATATGGACACACACGCAACCACACATGCCAGTACTGTGAATCTCATGATATGTATGACAGACGTGCAACAGTATTTCATGCTTTACAAACTGTACTGACGCTTCCTGTGGCAACAGTGCTGATATATACACACGGGACATCTTATCTATTAACAGGTGTCAAGTGATTTACCTTCTCTGTCACCCTGACCGCTGTCTAAGTTGTGTGTTATGTCCTTCAATTAACAAAACCATTGCTTACCAGTTACACCGGTTATTGTAGGTCTGCTTGTGACACACCTGTGAGCTGTCCACAGCAAACATCCATCTGCAAAGATGCCCCACCACTTAGTTATTTCCACACATCTGTCCATACCTGAGGTACAACTTTCTGTACATTCAGCATATCATCATATACAGTTGGCAATGTTAAGGCTGTATTGCAAGTGCATGATGTACTAGGATACACATCACCTGCATACATCAGCAACTGCACATGCATGTTATCTGAATGCACAACACTACGTGTACAGGTGTGTAGGTCCTACAATCTTGATATTTGGGCATGTTTGTAGGCATTGCAATTGGTGGACATGTGTAATGACATACATGACACATGGACTGTTGTATGATATGATGGGTGTAATGGGTGACCGTTACAGAGGGAATGTTACCTCTGTCAACATTGATATCACACCTTATGTACTGTTAGCATTCAGCAGCCATGGACCTACATTCCGTGTGCATGTGTGTAATGGCTGTAGCCACCTGTTTGCACAAAGGACAACAACAGCTATGCTATTTACATGTATGTTGTGTGCGTGTGCATGTGTGTGTGTGTGTGTGTGTGTGTGTGTGTGTGTGTGTGTAGCATATACATACCCAGGGCAGGTACATGTATGTCATATCCATACATGAGGGTGTGTACTGGTGCACAGCAACAGTCATCTGCTAATGGTGGAAAGTACCGAGGGCCCCTGGAATGTGTACAGCTAACCTGGTTACAGACAGTGGTATCATTGCATTGCATGACACATGATTCAACTGTGTCAGTACATGTGCACTTTCTACAGTTGATGTAGAGCTTGGTACAGCACACAGGTCAAGGTTCACATGGTGGTGTACTCTTATATGTCCTACAACATGTATGGATGCGTGTTGGTGGTCTGAGGGCATGGTGGTGTCTGAGGTTTACATCCTAGAATGCAGCAAGTGACACTGTGTCCTGCACATGACTCATCTGTGATGCCTTTCGTGGGGGGACCGATCAGTACATGTGAGCGGTCTTTATCTATGTGGGCACACCACCTGGAGCAGTCTGTACCTGTGTTATGGCCCACATGTCTGGTTCTGAGGTATATGGTGGTAGTGCTAGGTTCTGAGGTATATGCTGGTAGTGCTATTGTGCACTACAGAGCCATCAGCCAGGTATTCCTCACTGCACAGATGTCAGTACTCCCCATTTTTGGATCTACAGTGAACAGCTGTGAATATGGATGCTACACATCTAGCACTGGTTAGCATAAGAAAACAATGCAGTTATCCCGTAGGTGTATGGGAGTTAACCTGTGTTTAGGACATTTGCCTTGGAATGGCACTGTGTGGGCTGATGCGACTTGGGTATTATTCCCACTCTCTTGAATCATGGATGCATGTGATATGTGTCAAAGGCCTGTCTACTGTCAGCCATGTCATCCCAGAATGACAGCAGATGTTGTGTAAAAGACCGGTGTCAAATATATGTAGAGCAGCGTTCCTGCTACCAATGACAACTACTAACACCAGAGCCCATTACAATGTGTTCTTTATGTCTACCTGTAATAGCATGGCCACTGTGGCCTTCCGTGTTTAGCATCAGAGTGCATCCCAGTCAGCCCTGTGCTACTAAGAGTATGAGCATGCCCAGTATATCCTTGTGTAGCTGGACACATGGTAGAGCATTCTGACCAACGCTGTACTACAAAGTGTGTGAGCATGCCCCCTGTGCTACTAAGTGTATGAGCATGCCCAGTATATCCTTGTGTAGATGGACACATAGTGCATTTCGAACAGCCCTGTGCTACTAAGTGTGTGAGCATGCCCAGGGTCACTTTGTGTCATTTATGTGCCTCTGTGTATGGGCATGGCCATTGTAACCCTGTATAGTGGTAGTAGTCATCCATTCCATAGATGGGCATACTCCAGGTCAGGATGGATTCCTACTTTAAACACACAGGTTCACAGGTGTGTACATCTTCACTGCCAGCATCCCTGTTGATGTCCGCATTCCCAGAAGGTCATAATGACAGCCTTGAAATTTGTAGTCTGTGTGGCGCAATTCGTAAGTATGTAGTATTGTAATAATAGTCTGTAAATAGGCAGGTGTTCCGTTCCCACCACTGGCATGTGTATGTCTGTCCCTATTTGCCAGAGGACTGTAAATTGCTTTTAGACTGCTCACACTCCATACAATTCGTATACCCACCTTTGGCAAGGCAGATGATGACACCCATCTACAAATACACCTCTGGGAGTGCTGTGTCTCAGTAATCTCGGTAGCACGTTCTGTAACTGCGTCATGCTGTAGTGTAATAAAGTAGTTAGGTCAGTGTTCTAGTCCCATACTTGCCGTGTGTGTGTGTGTGTGTGTGTCCGTTTGCCTGAGGACTGAGTAATGCTTTTAGACTGCTCACACTCCATACAATTCTTATACCCACCTTTAGCAAGGCTGATGATGTCACCAATCTACAAATACACCTCTGGAAGTGCTGTGTCCCAGTAATCTTGGTAGCGCATTCTGTAACTGCGTAATGTTGTAATGTAATAAAGTAGTTAGGTCAGTGTTCTAGTCCCACACTTGCTGTGTGTGTGTGTGTGTGTGTGTCCGTTTGCCTGAGGACTGAGTAATGCTTTTAAACTACTCACACTCCATACATTTCTTATACCCACCTTTAGCAAGGCTGATGATGTCACCCATCTGCAAATACACCTCTGGGAGTACTGTGTCACAGTAATCTCAGTAGCTCATTCTGTAACTGTGTAATGCTGTAGTGTAATAAAGTAGTTAGGTCGGTGTTCTATTCCCACACTTGCCGTGTGTGTGTGTGTGTCCCTGTTTGCCTGAGGACTGAGTAATGCTTTTAGACTGCTCACACTCCATACATTTCTTATACCCACCTTTAGCAAGGCTGATGATGTCTCCCATCTACAAATACACCTCTGGGAGTGCTGTGTCCCAGTAATCCTGGTAGTGCATTCTGTAACTGCGTAATGCTGTAATGTAATAAAGTAGTTAGGTCAGTGTTCTAGTCCCACACTTGCCATGTGTGTGAGTGTGTGTGTGTCTGTTTGCCTGAGGACTGAGTAATGCTTTTAGACTACTCACACTCCATACATTTCTTATACCCAGCTTTAGCAAGGCTGATGATGTCACCCATCTACAAATACACCTCTGGGAGTGCTGTATCCCAGTAATCTCAGTAGCACATTCTGTAACTGCATAATGCTGTAATCTAATAAAGTAGGTAGGTCAGTGTTCTAGTCCCACACTTGCCGTGTGTGTGTGTGTCCATTTGCCTGAGGACTGAGTAATGCTTTTAGACTGCTCACACTCCATACATTTCTTATACCCACCTTTAGCAAGGCTGATGATGGCACCCATCTACAAATACACCTCTGGGAGTGCTGTGTCCCAGTAATCTTGGTAGCGCATTCTGTAACTGCATAATGCTGTAGTATAGTAAAGTATTTAGGTTGGTGTTCTAATCCCAGACATGCTAAGTGTGTGTGTGTGTGTGTGTGTGTGTGTGTGTGTTTGTGTATGTCTGCCTGCGTGAGACAAGTACAGTGCTTTGTAGTATTCACCTTTGCACGTGCCCTAAACGTGTGTTGCTGCAGTGTGATATGGTAGGGGTTTGTATACAGGACATGGCAAGTGTGTGTTTGTCTGTCAGAGCCTGTGTAGAGGTGGCCGAGATTGTCTTACCATTGGACATGTTTGGGAGTGGGTTTTGTAGTTTTCCTATATGGTATCCATCTTATGACACATTGGCCACCTCACGAGGAGTACAACTGTCAGTCAGCCACGGTACTGCATTGGCAAGCCATACCCATACATCTGGCAAAAGGCCTGGTGAACTAAGCATGTAGCTCTACTAGTACCCAGTATATGTCCCGCACTCATGTGATATGCACAAACAGACATGCCTAGGATATCCCACTTTGTTGCTAGTAACATGCACATTGAGGACAGATAGTAGGTATGGTGTGAATGCAGTGGCCTACAGAGGACATAGCACCCTGTACAGCAGTACAATAGGCACATATATGCAGACATTGTGCCTTCACTATGTTCCACACTGAATGCCTGCAACATATGTGGTGTCATCAAATGTGATCCACAAAGGCCAGACAATGCTGTACACATGTGCCCTGTATGGACCCATGCCACTGACACCACAGAATACCTGTATCATACTATCCATGCAGGTGCAGGGCCGACCTGCTCACTATAAGCAGGTCTCGCCACACCAGGCCAATATTGGCATATCAGGGTATATCAGGCTGTGTACACAACATGTGTCTGCCAAACCAGGTACACCTGTATGTGTCACTGTACAGTATTGTGGGACATGCACATCCCAGGCAATGTCCATGTGAAGGACTATCAAACACAGGCATGGCATGCATTGCAAAGTTATGGACCTACACATTGGCAACCAGGATGTCAGGCCAGATAATGCAGTACCCATCTGTGTGGGACATTGCAGACACTACACCCCTGCACTGTGCACCATTGTCAGGTGACACAATGGCAAGGATTACCCCTCACCCAGCCTTGTACAACCATCTTGCACAGCCAAACACTACACACCCATACAGCAATGCATACCTACATGCCAGTACTGGCACCCTGTGCCTGCATGTGGGTTGTGATGCCCCCAACCACAGTCACCCCCAGTATAAACGTTGTTGGCATACCAACAGTTGTCAAGCACTTTTACATGCCCTAGCCCATAGAACCTCCAGATATCCCCTGTGGTGCATGTGGTCCTGTGCATTACTGCAGTGTGGCAAACTAAGTAGTTACATTGTGTATTTGTGGCCCTGGAAAAGGTGTCAATGCGTGTCCATTAGAGAGTGTGGTTGTGGTGACAATGACATCTGTTCACGTGGACTGACATGTGTGCCACACCTAATGTATGTCTACTATATCTGTTGCAGATGTCACTTACTCACCAACACACATGTTCTTACAGCACAGCAACATGTCGCCTTTGTTGCACATGTAGTAACGTCATGTACATGTAATAGTAATGAGTAGTCAGGGGTTTGACCCCTGTACTGTTCGGCATGTGGCAGATGATGCTTATGGTTAAGTCTCCAAGCCCTTCCCTGGTGTACATTGCCTGTCCCACCCACACACTCTCTGGTGGATGTGAAGGTGTACACCTCCACAGCAGCAGCATGTGTATTGTAAGTGATGGAAATGGTCAGGTGATGGCCTCTGCACCTATTGCAGTCCTCCTCTAGCTGATTGCATGTGGTACAGCTGTGATGGTGTTCCCATAGCCATCCACATGATAAACACAGTACACTATCTAGGGAAACATGTTATCTGGCAATGACAGTCGCTGCGAATGGTACCTGGATGTGGTGTTCTGACACGGCATCACAGATGATGTCTGGATGTACCTCAATCATTTTCCACAGAGGGAAATAGCCTAAGGACAGGAGAGTGATGTGCCACACATGACTACAGTATGTAAGTGTAGCTATGCTGCACTGAGACTACTGTCTATTTAACATGTGTGTGGTAATGGCTATTCTGCATGTTATAATACAGACATGACAGTACACTGTTCATGAGGGACCCACATCTGTAGGGCCAACTGTGAACTGGTCAGTGTGTGCAACCATTTGTTTCCTGTATTATACACTGAACACACATCTGTGCACAGCAGAAGCATGGTGTGAGGATTGCAGACAGTACATGATGATAGGGATGTGTTACTGCCATCGCATCCCTGACTGGACATGTGTCACATGAGACAGTGGTATGACTGACACTGTGTGGGATTCCCAGTGACAAGCCAATGATGGGCAACTGTTCATAGCTGTGGTCACACGTCTACTACACATTGTACAGTTGGCATGCAGTATATATGCATGTGTTGTGCTCCCTCTGCAAATGTATACCATCTGTTGTGTTGGGTTGCTGGTGATATCTATGCATACTGTTGTAGGTAATCTTGTATGCTGTTGTCTATCACTAATATCACATATGTGGGTTTAAAACGCAACACCTTAGCCTGAATGGGTTGGGAGGTACCGGCAGAACCTCCTGTCCCACTTCAGCTGACCATGGCACCAGGCACTAGCACATCTGGGGCCCAGCCATAGACATCAACCTCTGTTGGCTCTGCACCACCTTCTGGTGGTATCACCACTGTGGATGGAGCATGTCCCACTTGGGAGCAGGACCAGACAGGTACATATCTGCTGTTGTGCAGTCCCGGACGTGTTGTGTTGGTGGCTCCCTACGGGGTTACAAAGCCAGATATGCCAGTTCAAGGGTAGAGTGTCACATTTACAGGGTGATGCTGCTCCTCCTGGACAGCCCCCATCACTGACTCCTTTGCAACTGTGTAGGTACAGTGGCAGTTGCCCATGGCTGGGGACCTCCGTCCCACTGTTCCCATGGGCTTTTGAATGCCGAAGACCCATCCCCGTCCAGGGTGTATCCCCCCACATGTGTCATATACCAACCCTGTATGCAGTCTTTTCTGTGATACTACCTATCCTCCATGGCCATACCTACACTCCTTCCCCAATGTCTGACCCTCACCATTAGGCTCCAAGGACAACATCTGCTCTATACACAGCTGTCCATTACACACATGTGTCCACTGGACACATGAAACCCTTGTAATATGCATCATAACATACTCCTATTATCCTCACCCCTGTCCCTCAGGCACACAATCCTGGTATGCACATCACTCCTACATGGTCCAGGTACACGTGATGAGGATGACCCCATTCTACACAAAACACTACCGGTCCCTCTATGGTTACCCCATTTACCTTTATCATGATGATGATGTTGCACACAGCACCTTGCAAGAGTATTGTTCACACATAATGATTGGACAGGTACTGTTGTGTTAATGTACATTACATGTACAGAGTGATGTATACAGCCAATGTACAACTATTTGTGTGTATGACTGACACATGTCTGTCTGAGGGAGTCTTGTGATCACATAGAGCAACACCACTACACAATACAGGCGTCGCTGGTGTTTCGTTTCCCATTTCATTCGTTTGTAATGCTTTGTTGCCACATGGTATGTTCCGGATGCATCTCTATATATGAATGTACCTATATGCTGGACATAAACACTCACATGAACATCTACATGATGGGATACATTCCTATATTGTTGAATGACTGCGCTGTATGATATATTTGTGGTACTGTTCGTTGTCTGTATATCTGCCATGGCGTATTGGTAATACACATTAGCTGTGTGTGCAGGGTCCTGGTTCCGACCCTTGCAAAGGACGTTTAGGTGGTTGCAGGGCAGAACAAGCCCACTGGATATGGAGGGAGTAAGGCACATTAAAGTAGTTGGGAGCGGGTGTGCGTGGGTTTGTGCAGTGTTAAGCACTGCTGACCTCTGGTTACAGCCTCTTATGCTCGGTTAGCCTCTACATTGCTTTACCAGTGCAATACTCACATACTGGTATCCAAACACGCTTACACCTGCTTGCTCCCGCACTTGCAAATGCACCGACATTGGTGCTTGCTTCTGTCACTCACACCCCTGGGTGGGAGCGAGGACCACAATATTATCTTGTGATGCCTATTACATTGGACTACATGACTACAGTATCGGGATTGGCTCCCCATTAGGAGACGGCATTGCGTTCGACTGTACGGAATCAGCGGCCTGCCAGAGAATCAATCATATTTGTGTGTACCTCATACAATGTGCTCCCACCTTGTGATGCCTATCACATCAGACTACATGACTACAGTCATAGCCGGCCTTAGGCATAGGCTAACTAAGCGGCCGCCTAGGGCGCCGCTTTAGTGGGGGCACTTTACCAGTATTTATTTGGTGTAGGTAGACCAGGATGGAGGCACTGGGTGGTATGGTGGGGGATGCCATTTTGCCCTTTGCCTAGGGCATCATTTGACCTAAGGCCGCTCCTGACTTCAGTATCGGGAATGGATGCCCATTAGGCGATGGCATGGTGTTCAACTGTCTGGAATCAGTGGCCTGTACAGTGAATTAATCATATTTGTGTGTTCCGCATACAATCTGCTCCCATCTGGCTGATACATGGGTACTGAGACTCTTCAATACAGACAAGTAGTTGGGTTGTGGGAGCCACATCCATCAGCCAAGTCATGATACCGCATACCTATTATAGGTTTGCCACCTTTTCAATTGGCTAAGGGGGGACTTTAGGGTTACCACCTGTCCCACTTTGTGAGGGACACTGCGAAAATAATCAAGACATAGCAAATGTCCTGATTACAGGACATTATTATATTCTGTGTTTCATTAATAGTTGCATAAAACAGTTATTTTATATATGAAACTTCTTTATGTTATGTGAAGTAGCATAAGAAATTCAAATGTAACTAGATTAAGCTTTTATTTGTGCAGATAAGTATAATCCTGTGCTATGCACGATTGTAGGTATGTTTTGTCCTGGAAAGTCTAACATTTCTACAGAACATGTCCCACTTTGGCCATTTGGAAAGGTGGCAACCCTATAGGACCTGTATGTAGAGACGTCAGACTTTGCAGGGCAACACATACCCACAGCCAGTAGAAAGGGGAGTACTTCACTGTTTTGCCTATATGAAAGGTTACTCTTGTAGCATTACAGTTGCTTATACTGTTACTTATAACATTTAGGTGTTTCAGATGAACATAATTGTTTTATGCTACTACTACAGACAATATAGGTAATCTTTGCCCTAAATCACAGGACA